>NC_092336.1:388757500-388967500 GCF_046630445.1 Rutidosis leptorrhynchoides | reverse complement strand
AGAAGAAGTCAACGAGCTTCGCGCTCGGGTAGTGGCTTTGGAGAATATGGTGCAGAGATTACAAACACCAGCAGCAGCATCAGAAGCATAACCAGTACCACCATCATCAACGCCAATAGTACCATTACCACCTCCAACCACAACCGCGTCGTAATCATCAACTTCACAATCTGTCCCACGAGCATCAACGTCATACGCACCATAGATACCAAAGAGTACCAACAATAATAACTGACGAAGTATTAATTCATAACTTCATTGGAGAAACATTCCGCGGCGATTATGTAATCTCTAAAGTCTTAGAGATTATCTAATCTAGCCCTAACCATAAATCAGTTAAACGAACCAAAATGATAGAAGGAAGAGTAGAAACCCTGACAAAAATGGTGTATGATTAACAAGCTAAACTTGCTTTACCAACAGCATCAACAGTACCGTCAGCGTTACCAGCATCGTCAGTACAGTCAACATCCGAATCAACAACACCGATAACATCACAAACTCCGTCAGTTCAAGAATCACTGTGGACATCATTACGAATTAATAACGTGTATATTGTATCAACGAGTTATGAAGAATTAAATCATTCCCTCTGAAGAAATTATATGTATATATATATATATATATATATATATATATATATATATATATATATATATATATATATATATATATATATATATATATATATATATATATATATATATATATATATTTTGAAATAAATCTTTCCGTGCTAAGCTATTGTGTGTGAATCTTAACTACTCAGTTAATTCATATTACAAATATTCAATAATGTACGTCCTTCGGCCGCAACTTAACCAGCGTTAATTACAATCTCTGTCGCAATTCAACAAATTCCAATTCATAATAAATCAAGTATATATTTGATTTTACACTTTCATCATCGATGTACCCGAAACTTTTCAGATAACATCATTCGTACTTTGCGAAATTCACAAGAATTCCACGAACCAAACATCATACATCAACAAATAACGAAGTATTGATTCATAATTTCAATGTCATTAAAGAAATACTGCGTAAAAGTTATGTACTTTTTAAAGCCTTTAGGGATTATTCAATTCTAGTTTCAACCGTAAATCAAATGAGTTTAATTTAACATTAACTCATTAAATCTATGTTACATCTGAAGAAAATATACATATATATATTTTCATAAAGACTGTAATAAAATTCTTTTACCGTAGGTGGAGAATTCTCTCGACTCGTGGTAACAGAAACGACTTCTCTTCTAGTTTAGGGTAGAGGAAGGATTGTCTACACCTTACCTCCCCCATACCTCGCAGGCGCGGGATTGGGTATTGTTGTTGTTGTTGTTGTTGTTGTACTGTAATAAAATTCTTTTGTACAAAATATTAATTGTGAAAATTTTTTTAACGGGTAGGTAATACCCGAGAGATATATAAATTCACAATTAATATGTTACATTCTTCGAATCTGATTCAGCAAATCATCCATTATACTCCCTACTTTCACAACAATATACATTCTTTTATAGAAATCAAAACAACCATACTCATTCAAAATTTAATTACATATTCTGATTTTGAAATCTCAAAATTCAACTTGAGATATGACCAAAATCATCACTCTTAGATCCTTACATCTTTCATAAGCTATATTTTGACTTCAAAACTGTGTTAGAACATCAAATGTATGTTAATGATTACAATTTGTGTTCAAACCCTTCGAAAATTTCTGAAGACACTTCGAATGATGAGCAATCGAGATGATGATCCAACCACATGTTACCCACAGTTATGTACCCGAAAAACTCTTGAAATCAAAGTAAAAGTTTAAACAACGTATCCGCGTCAGATTCTTTGGCATTTATTAGCAAAAATAACTTTGCGACTCCTATTCAAAGTAGCCAGTTTTGTCACAGCTCCAGCAAGTCAACTTCGACTTTTCAGTCAGACTAACCTTATTATAACCTTGAGATATACACCATCGTTACCAGGGAACCTTTTACATTCCACCACATTATTAGCAGATGTACCAACAACTTCATTACCCTTTGACTTTAGCCTCTCCAAAAAGTCATTATAATTATTCATTGAAACCCCATCATTTACTCATTCGCATCTTGTAATGAGAATTGCCATACGAATCATTGGGAATTAGCAATCAGTATTTTGAAATCTCGCAGGATGTCTACGCCAACAGTTATATGTGTATATATAATGTCTATCTTCTGGACTTAATTTGAATGTGAAGTTTCTGAAAAAAAACTCCGAACTACGAATTGGTTCTTCGAAAATGGAAAAAAAATGCTGATGAAGCAGCAAAAACTATAAACGACTTTAAACGGTAAAAGGTGGATGATAATGATGAAGTGTGCTGGCAAAGCGCAGAAAAAGAGAAGTTTTGGAACTGGAAAACGGATTGAGCAAAGTAGGAAAGAGGCTGTGGACAAATTACAAAGACTGAACCTGACTTCAAAGGATCCAAATAATTCAGTACCTGCTAAAGTCATTAACGAATATCTTGCTCCTGACTCTAAACTCCTGCGGACAATATTCTTCATCATCCTCTGATATTATAAATTCTAAAATATCATCATATCTTTCATTATAAATATCCTCCATATTTCTGAAGATATTTTCTTAATTTTTCTTATTTGAAATCATTTACCTCTTCGCGCTATCTGTATTACATCATAAAAGAAACTATTTTAGTTTCTAAATTCTGAAACATTCAAGTTTAAAATAGGAATATTTTGAAGTAATGTTGGGAACTGAAGCATGAATTAGTATAATATAATGACACTTGATCAATGTGATTATATTACAGTAAGTCATGCTGAGTTTCTAAATGGAATGTTATGATTCACAGATCATAACATCATCATGTGCCATGTTATACGACTCTTGTATTCTATTTAACCTCTAAAATATCAAGAAAATATTTCTTGATGATTCGGCCTTTTCCAAGGTATTCTAGTAATTTGACAAGTCAAGATCGTGCCATCACAATTTCCTTCCTAGAACATTAACAATGTTCATTCTGAAATTCGTATCTGTGAATTCTGGACCATTACAAGCGGTGCTTAATAGCAAGAAGAAGAAACGAAAGGACAAAACTCTGAAATAGAAATTGGGGTATAAATTGCAGCAAATAAAAGAGAGCATTAACTGTGAATGATAATGATTATAGAAGACGGAAGCAGAGACTTTGAAATATAAGGGAACATATAAATCCCAATGACAAACCAGAAATTATAAACCATATATATCGATGCATATAGCAATATAAAGACACGGGAGAACTAGAAACACTATAAATCCAAGAGTATAGTAGAAGTAAATAGATTCTTCCGGCGGTAGATAAAAAGAAGAATGACCGATATGAAAGTTAGAAGTATATCGAGAATCAGAACTGGATGGAGCATATTGATGAATACTTTAAAATATGAGTTGAGGGGGAAAGAATAGAAGGTGATGAAACATGACTAGGAACTTAGAAATCAACAGATTTAACTCACACAATGGCGGAATAAGTGAATCAAACCCTCTAGTGAATAGGTTAAGTTTTTTTGATTAATTTAGTCAAACCACAACTAAATCAAGTGTGATTAGATCAACACCTAGAGCTATTATTCACCACCTGGGTGATTTGGACTGAGAGAGAATCGGAGGAGCTCACTAGATCTGAGTGTGTGTAACAAATGAGAGGCTTAACCTAAAATGAAGAACATAAGACTTTATATACCCCTGCTGTTGACTCACCCATACGATTCATTCATCACACGTACGAGTTGGCTTCATCAGCCGTACGGGTGATCACTCACTCGTGTCTTCTCATTTAGGTTGTAATTGTGACTTAGCTCAGCATCAACCGTGCGTATGAGCCTGTCAGCCGCACTAGTGAGGCTTCACTCGTACGTCTGACTAAGTCTAAAATAGTCAAACATCTAAATCTCGTTCCTGCAGTTCCTGTAACCACATACAAACACGGATAGGATTATAACGAGCAATCATGGTGGCCTGTAAAATGTTGTACCTGCAATGGACGTGGGTAGATGACGAGGGACTTGCATAAAATGCATCAACAGAAGGTGTGAGTTGTAAGGAAACGAAGGAGGTGAATTTATAAGAAAATCTCTGACAGAACAATTAAAATGGACGATCGCATTTAAAGCGGATCCTAATTCCCTTGATTACCGGAGAGTCAAATCTTATTAAGAAGATTTTCTTCAAATCCCTTGAAATCTGGGAATCAATCATATCTACGTCAAATGATAAGATGAATCTACACTTACTCATTTCACTATTCTATGTTAGCTTCATTCGTACTCTTCATATAAATGGATTGTTTATCCAAATTATTCGCTGATGATAAAACTCTAATTTTCAGCCCGTATGCATCATGAAAACATACTTATTATCATTCACGACCTTTCCACTCAAATTTCGGGACGAAATTTCTTTAACGGGTAGGTACTGTGACAACCCGAAAATTTCCAACCAAATTTAAACTTTAATCTTTATATGTTTCCGACACGATAAGAAATATCTGTTAAGTTAAATTGCAAGAATTTTAAACTATGTTCATACATTCATTCAACCTCGACCAAGTTCCAACGATTCACGAACCATTGAACGAATATGATTATATATGTATATGTGTATATATATTATAACTTGAAACGTAAACAAAATATTAGATTAAATACTTTATATGATTGTATCTGTTTCAAAATATTTATCAATGGAATTAGAAGATAAGATCAAATGATTGAATTATCAGATATATTGAATTATGATTACAAGTCTCTGTTGAAAGGCCCACGTTGATTTGAGAAATATTTCCATTTTAACAATATTCAGAAAATGGTAAAGTTATTTATAAATAAGAACAAATTGTCAATCATTGAGAACTAGACAAAGGATAGTGGAAGATTGAATCTCATAAAGACTCGATTGATCTATTTAGTTTCAAACGTACAAAAACGTTTTCAGTTTAAAAAGAACTTTATTATTAAAACGTATATAACTTTTATAAATATCTAGAACCACTTTTGACAACTCATTACTTAACTAGTATGATAAAGATAGCGATATTTATATTTTATTTTATTAATAACGATTTAAATTAATATTATATATATTTATACGCGTATTATACGTACATAGTTTTATACTTTTACTATACTTAAACTTTACCTTTACTTTATTTTTACTTTACATTAACTTTAATAATTCACTTTAATAATTCATACTTTAATAATTCACTTTAATAATTCATACTTTAATAATTCACTTTAATAATTCATACTTTAATAATTCACTTTAATAATTTATAGTTTAATAATTCACTTTAATAATTCATACTTTAATAATTCACTTTAATAATTCAAAAATCTATTATAAATAGAATTAAATATATTTCATTATTTCATAGAAATTTGAAAATATTTTTCTCTAAACTCTCTCAATCGATTTACATATATATATTTATTCCGTATTATTTCAAGATATTATTAGTATACATAAAATATTACGACGGAGTGCTGTCAGAGTGATTTCAAAATTGTTTTTCGAGTAGGATATGATTAAGGAAATTATGGGTTATAGCTATGGAGTTTATTGAGTATGGTTCATGGGTATGCTCGTGAGGTCAATATAGTGTTTATCATTTCCGTTGCGTCTACGTACCTTTCCTGCAATATTGAATCTCAATATTGATACGTGAGTACTCATAATTTAACTTTTACATACTAATAGTGTATTCCTGACTAGTGCTCGAGTATTTAGGATTATGCATGCTTGTACTTTTGATATTGCCCTTAGACAGGTTAGGTTAAATATTGAATTAGTTACACTTGCGGTTGAGATAAGGTATAAGATATGCATGTCCTTGGAAAGCTAGCAAAAAATTAAGAACTTTTCCTTTAGATATCGAATGGTTTCGATGAACGGATTAGAAGTTATAATCAATTGAATTTTCGATATTTTTATTAAAAATGATTATTATTATCGTCGTTTTTATCATCGTTCTAGTTTTATCTTATTATTATCATTATTATTATCTTTATCAATAAAAGGGATTTATCATTAAAAATTGTTATTTTTTTTATTATTACTATCGTTATTATCGTTAAAGTTATAATTATTATTATTATTATTATCCAATTATTATTATTATTATTATTATTATTATTATTATTATTATTATTATTATTATTATTATTATTATTATTATTATTATTATTATTAGTATTATTATTATTATTATTATCATTATTAATATATATATCATTATTTAAAAATGGTTATTGTTATTGTTATTATTATTATTACTATATTATCATTAAGATAATTATTAGTATTATCGTTAATAATGTTATAGTAACTATCATTATTAATATTAGTGTAATTAAAACAAATATTTGTAACACCTAATTATTTTGATTACTATTATTATCATTATTATGAACACGATATAAAAGACGATTAAAAGCTATTAAATGAAACGATTAGGAAATAATGAGTAAGAGTATCATGATGAAATTAAAATATTATAAGATATTGATTTAGATAAAATTATCGTTCTTATTATTTTTATCATTACTATTATTATTAAAAGTATCGTTAGTATTAAAACTATGATTTTAACAAAAATTATCATTTTAATAGAAATGTCATTGTTACTATAAAATATCATTATTATTATTATTATTATTATTATTTTAAATAGAATTATTATTTTAAAGATAATATTAAAAATTATCGTAAATATTAAAGTTATCATAATTAGATTTATCGTTTTATCATAATGTCATCTTAGTAATTATAAATATTGATATTTTTATAATAATAATTATTATTACAAAATAATACAACTTTTACTTACTATCATTATAGATATTATTTTATCAAATAAATATGTGATACAAACATATTTTACTACGTGTAATAACTTACTTTAATAATACCTATCATATTATCTTTATGATATTAAATGAACCCTATAAATTTTATTACTTAATATATATAAAAGTATATTTTATTATATAAATTTAATATAAAAATTTTATTTATTAATAAATAAATTATATTATTTACTCTAATAAATCTTTTAAAAATATTTAAAAATATAAAACGATGATATTTAAACTATATATTAATCATATATAGATTTTTGGAAATTATTTTGAGTCAAATATACTTTTGTTGACTTTTGCATATTAGTCTCGAGCATTAGGATTGTGGTACACTATGACTTGACCTAATTTGTTAGACAAATATTGACCAACACATAATTATATATAATTAATTTAGGTTCGTGAATCCGAGGCCAACCTTGCACTTGTTCAATGACGTTATATGTATTTTTACTACGAAATACAGTATGGTGAGTTTCATTTGCCTTTTTACCCTTTATATTTTTGGGACTGAGAATACATGCGCTTTTATAAATGTTTGACGAAATAGACACAAGTAATTGAAAACTACATTCTATGGTTGAATTATCGAAACCGAATATGCCCCTTTTTATTAAAGTCTTGTAATCTAAGAATTAGGGAACAGACACCCTAATTGACGAGAATCCTAAAGATAGATCTATTGGGCCTAACAAACCCCATCCAAAGTACCGGGTGCTTTAGTACTTCGAAATTTATATCATGTCCGAAGGAGGATCCCGCAATGATAGGGGATATTCTTATATGTATATAGTTAATGTCGGTTACCAGGTGTTCACCATATGAATGATTATTTTTGTCTCTATGCATGGGACGTATATTTATGAGAACTGGAAATGAAATTCTTGTGGTCTATTAAAATGATGGAAATAAATGATTATGATAAACTAATGAACTCACCAACCTTTTGGTTGACACTTTAAAGCATGTTTATTCTCAGGTGTTAAAGAAATCTTTCGTTGTGCATTTGCTCATTTTAAAGATATTACTTGGAGTCTTTCATAGCATATTTCGAAGAACGTTGCATTCGAGTCATTGAGTTCATCAAAGATTATTATTAAATCAATTTATAATTGGATAGTGGATATTACGAAATGGTATGCATGCCTGTCAATTTTCGATGTAAAGAAAGTTTGTCTTTTAAAAACGAATGCAATGTTTGTAAAATGTATCATATAGAGGTCAAATACCTCACAATGTAATCAACTATTGTGAATCATTTATAATGTATATGAACGGGTCCTTTCAACAGACCCGACCATCATTCCCTACATATAACACAGCTCAAGCATTCTACAGCACTTACGGCTATGAATGGGATCATTACTGGAACTATCCTCATCAACCGTAGTTTTCTTTTATTCTTATTTTTATTTATTTTGTAACTTGTAATTTTATACTTTGAATACTTCTTTTGATACTATAATAGTTTTTATAATTTTCTAACTTTTATTATTAGATTTTAATAATTTTTGAATGTGGGGTGATATACCCAACTTCAAAAATATGTATATATATGTTTGTAGTTTATCTCATGTACAAAAAGGGGTAAAACAGCGCACTTTCAAAGACTGACATTAAGTTCAGCAAAAGCTATTAATTTTGACGACAAAACGAAAAACAAGTGTGATGTAACAACAGATGGAATGAACAAATGAAGTGCACCATTTATCATTCAAAACAAATGCCAATATGTTTGGAAACTTTGGTAAAATTTTAATCATTTTTCTACGCTAATCACCCTCAATAATTTAAATTGTTGCTGTTTTCTTGCAAATGAGGGTATTGTAAGATCTTAAGTGTGGGAAGGGGTTAAATTCTTTCGGTTTTTTTTTTTAAAAATTTTAATTTAAACACTTGGTTATTATTAAAAATACTAGTAACGCAGTAGTTGTATTAGAATCTAGTGCTCTCTGATAATAAAGAACATCCCTAGTCTTATATCCTGACTACCCACTTCTAGTAAAAATTTTAAAAATTATTAAATAAATGAATTCAAAATCATGTTTATACATATTTATGAATGATAAAATTAGGTGTTAATACCGAAATTGTCGTTACCTCGGAAAGGACATAAATTGAGAAACAACCCAAAACGCTTGGATTCATTTAAAATGGAATAGAGGAGAATAAAAAGGCAAAGAAAGAAAAATAAAAGCCAAATGTGGGGAAAATTTACCAAGTTACTTAGAACATATATCACATATTTTTGTACAAATAATTGAAAATACTTTTGTTTTGGACAATATTAAACAGTTTTCCCCAGTTTATTGTAATATAAATAGAATTTATAAGGAAGTACAGTCTTCCGAGAAAAAGACACGAGCTTCTTGATTTAGGTCAGGAAGTTGTCGACCAGACCAGTTGTAGAGTCTACGAAAAACCTTGAAAAGTTTTCTCAAAAATTAGCTGGAAATCCACGGACCTCAGCATCAAACAGGGTCGCCATGTGGTCAGACTTATCCTAACCATGAGAGGATATGTCTCGTACAATGGGGGGCACCGTGCAAATTAGCTTATAAGACTAATGAATCAGATCCCCAGAAAGGATAATCTCCTTAAAGATCAAAAATCAGCTCTTAAGACTGATATTACTTAATCCTTGAGATTGACCTTAAAGATTGAGAATTACAAACTCATGGAATTCGATGATATCTAAACTCGAGCTTGAACGAGAAAATATTTTGATCAAATTACAAACCGATTTGTTTTCTGAAAACCCATTTTCAATGCGTTCATTACCATTGAACGTAAAATCCTAAGAATTCACCGGAATTCATTAGGTCACCTGAACCAAATCGGGTGTCAACCGTAAGAACGGTGGTTGCATAGCATGGTCGAAGACAGGACCTTGTGCCAGACCGAAAAAATTATAGGGTGATCTTTACTATTGCTCCTACAAAGGATAGTAATTGCATCCGACACGATATAGACCATAATTAAAAGCATGTCACGGGACATTGCCTTAACAGTTGCTTGTTCAACGCTTTCCTTTACAACCGGATGGTAGTTTACCGAAAGGTAATATACGGAGCAAGTAAACTGGACGTGTTGTTTTCCTAATATAAGGTTAGCAACTGGGTGACACAAAACTGCAAGTTTTAAGCTAAAATTTTCAAATCTGAAACTCACAAAACCCACAAAAACATTTTGCAAACACCGGTGAAGGGTTATTACGGAAAACTTATCTAGGGTAAAAACTAGATTGAATTTTCAAAAGATTAAATGTTTTCATGAAGATCCAATTTCCTAACGGATCTAAATTTTTATAGTCATGTGGGACTGTAAACCACATCGTTACCATCATTGTTCATACCGCTATATTGAAATCACTGATGTACAAAGTGTGACGAATAAAGAAGTGATTCTAGTAAAGTTTTATTCAAGATCTATATTGCTTGAGGACAAGCAACGCTCAAGTGTGGGAATATTTGATAATGCTAAAAATGAACACATATTTCATAGCATTATCCTTCAAGAAAGATAAGCTTTTAGTTGCAAT
This sequence comes from Rutidosis leptorrhynchoides, assembly GCF_046630445.1. Lineage (NCBI taxonomy): Eukaryota > Viridiplantae > Streptophyta > Magnoliopsida > Asterales > Asteraceae > Rutidosis > Rutidosis leptorrhynchoides. The sequence continues at coordinate 388,957,049 of NC_092336.1, read as the reverse complement.
TGTTCTATTTACGAGTGATATTCGTTTAAATAAAAAAAGGTGAAGACAAAAGACAGATTCGACGATTTGAAGACGCAAACGACCAAAAAGCTAAAAAGTACAAAGTACAATCCAAGTGGTTCAAATTATTGATGAGAAACGTCTAGAAATTACAAGGGTACATGCCGTGAAACGCAAAGTACAAGATATTACATAGTACGCAAGGACGTTCGAAAATACGGAACCGAGACATGAACCAACTATCAGCACATGACGCAAGGGACCAAAAATTACAAGTCAATTATGCACAAGAATATAATATAATATATAATTAATTATATATATTATTATATATTATAATTATAAGCAGCCCACATTTAATTCACTATGGTGAGCTGGAATCCAAAGCTCCACACTCGCGGAGCTGTAAGGCACAAAAGTACCGCACTCGCGGAGTTGTACAGTTCAAAGTGGGCCTATAAAAGGCCGCGCATTATGCCGATTTCATTACACCTTTTCTACTTCAATCTCTTAATCTATATATATATTTATAATTTTAATTTTAATTTTAATTTAAGATTAATAATAATAAGGTTATGTTGGCGAATGTTTTAAGTTTGTAAGTGGAAATTCTGTCCGTGTAACGCTACGCTATTAATAATCTTTGTAAGTTATGTTCAACCTTTTTAAATTAATGTCTCGTAGCTAAGTTATTATTATGCTTATTTAAATCGAAGTAATCGTGATGTTGGGCTAAATATTAAAGACGGGGTTATTGGGCTTTGTACCATAATTGGGGTTTGGACAAAAGATCGACACTTGTGGAAATTAGACTATGGGCAATTAATGGGCTTTATATTAACTAAACGATACCTCATTAATTTAATATAAAGGTTACAATTTGACGTATCTATATATAACCACATACGCTTAATCGGGTACGGTGGGCGGGATATTTATAAATACGAATTATTGTTCATTTGACCGGACACGGGGATGAATTAATAGTCACTGGACTCATTAAAACAGGGGTGGATTACATTCAAGGGTAATTGGTGTAATTGTTAACAAAGTATTAAAACCTTGGATTACACGCAGTCGATAACCTGGTGTATTCATTAAACAAAGTATTAAGACCTTGTTACAGTTCGAATCCCTAATTAGTTGAGATATTTGACTTCGGATAATAAGATTAATGTGACGAAGACTCTCGCACTTTATAATTATGACTGATGGACTATTATGGACAAAACCAGATGGACATATCGAATAATCCAGGACAAAGGACAATTAACCTATGGTAATAAATTAAAATCAACACGTCAACATCATGATTACGGAAGTTTAAATAAGCATAATTCCTTTATTTTATATCTCATCATACTTTTAATTATCGCAATTTTATTTATCGTCATTTTATTTATCGCACTTTTAATAATCGCACTTTTATTTATCGTCATTTACTTTACGCTTTAAATTAAGTTGTATTTATATTTAATATTTTACATTAGGTTTTAATTGTGACTTAAGACATAAAATCGACAAACCGGTCACTAAACGGTAAAAACCCCCCTTTTATAATAATAATAATATTACTTATATATATATTGATACAAATATAGTTTAAAATAAATATAGCGTTAAACTCAGCTAGCTCCCTGTGAAACGAACCGGACTTACTAAAAACTACACTACTTTACGATTAGGTACACTGCCTATAGTGTTGTTGCAAGGTTTAGGTATATCCACTCTATAAATAAATAAATAACTTGTGTAAAATTGTATCGTATTTAATAGTATTTCGCAATAAAAATATAACTATTTCGTATACACCTCCCATAACATTAGTAAGCTTCATTTTGAGGAATTTGGGGATTTAGCTCATCGTCAACCACCACATCATCATCATCATCATCATCACATATGTCACGAGGAAGGGAAAAAGGTTCTAAATCACAAATGTCATCATCATCATCATCATCATCATCATCATCATCATCATCATCATCATCATCATCAACTTCATGTGTTGGTGGATTAACTTCATGTGTTGGTGGATTAAACTGAATTGATATTGATTCTCCGGGTACGCTCATACTTGTATAAGTCATATTATCTAAATCAGCATTAAGGCTAAGATCGGATGAATTGGTTTCGTGTACAACATCCCGTATGGTGTCTTCGATAATATCTCTATCCCAGAGTTTTCGATGATGTACCTCATGAACAACCTTCCAGCTGCTAGAGGTTTTGGAAGGATCGTCGATGTAAAAGACTTGTTGAGCTTGTGTTGCAAAAATGTGTTGATCATCTTGGTACCACCCATCTTTCTTGTCAATACTAGTTATGTTATTCACTTTAACTGTACGTTTACGGTTCCGGGTGTTCTCAGTATTGAACCACCGGCATCTGAATAACACAACACTAAATGCACCACCATAATGCAACTCAACAATATCTTCCAACCGACCATAATTCTTAGAGACAGGAGCAACAACATCTGCGAGTGTTACAATTCCATTATTTTGTGTTGTGCGTCGATCATCACGATTGCTAACCACAAACCTGACACCATTCACATTGCAAGCACTGTAATGGTTTGAGGTACCCACTGGTCTTTCAGCTAGACAGATCAATTTATCGCTATACTTCGATCCGTCAACTGACCGTAGTTCACGTATCTATTAAAATATATATATATATATATATATATATATATATATATATATATATATATATATATATATATATATATATATATATATATATATATACACAATGAGTTTACCAGGTTGGTGAATTAACTAGGAAAATTTGTTTTCATGTCCATATTGGGGTTCTCTGTTTAACTGACTGTAAATGTTCAAAGGGAATTGTTAGTATGATCAACGTTTACATAGTTAAGTCATTATAAAATCATATTTTAGTATAATGACTTACTTTTTGTATTCTTCGATGTCAGAACAATTGTCGAGTACATACCAGTGAAGTTTATCCTGAATATCCCTGGCCAGAGATTTGAACACACCTTTACTGATAAATTTACATAACGATTTGAACACACGAAAATCACATGACCTAATTGGCCCGTCCGCCTATCTGTCAGGACGATTAAATCTCGTCTGTATACCTTCAAGAGACATTGGACATGCAGTTAATGCTTCATCAGCAACGTACCCCTCAGTTATACAACCTTCAGGCTTAGCTTTATTTCTAACATAATTTTTTAGTTTTTTCATGTATCTCTCAATTGGATACATCCACCTCATGTAAACAAGCGCTCCATATATAGCCTCTTTCGGTAAATGCATCACTAAATGAATCATTATGTCAAAAAGAGCGGGAGGATAAATTAACTCGAGAGTACATAACAGTTTAATCAATTATTTTTGAGCTTTCAATATGTCTGCCACCATTAACACTCGAGCACCAATTTGCTTAAAGAATGTGCATAGCTGCATTATTGGTGTAGAGATAGTTTCATCCAAAAATGTGTTAACTCCGACCGGTAATAATCGTTGCATCATGATATGGCAATCATGAGATTTCATGTTCGTAATGTTGGTATTATCCTTGTTCACTTTATGCCCGAAGTTTGATCCAAACCCATCTGGAAGTTTTACTTCTTTAATGAATTTAAAAAAACTTACCCTGTCTTCGGGTTTTAAACAGTATTTGGGAAGAGGTTTGAAGAATTGCCCATCTTTTTTACCTTTGATTTTAGGTTTGAGCCACAAATTTTTTCGAATTCCCAATTTTTCCAAGTCAACTCGTGCATTGTGAGTGTCTTTAGACTTGTCATTCATTAATAAGATACCCAAAATAGCCTCCAACACATTCTTTTCAATATGTATGACATCCAAGTTGTGTTGCAGTGGAAGATATTTCCAATACTCAAGTTCTCGAAATATAGAAATTTTAGTCCAGTTGTGATGATACTTAGGGGGACGTTTTCTTTTTTCACCAACATTTGTATGATTTTTTCCGGGATTACCAACTGGTAACAAATCTGTAAGTTGGTTTTTGATATCAGCTACTTTAAACTTTCTAGGTTTAGAGGTATGATCAACCTTACCATTGAATTCTAAGCTTTCTCTGTATGGGTGATTCGATTCAAGGTTCGGTCTGTGACTGATAATACGGAGTGTCCTCGTTACATGTAGGACATGCTTTATAGCTTTGGCCACTCCAACCGAACAAACTAATACGGGCAGGATAATCGTTTATGGTCCAAATAAGCATTGCTTTCATTTGAAAATACGTGTTTGTAACTGAGTCATGTGTAACAACTCCTTCGGACCATAAAATCTACAGTTCATCAACTAAAGGCCTCAAGTAAACATCAATATCTTTTCCAGGTGATTTAGGACCAGGAACTAACAGAGTCAACATGAGAGAACTTTCTTTCATACATATCCACGGTGGCGTATTGTACGTTGTCAATATTACTGGCCACATGCTGTAAGAATTACTCATGTTGCTGAATGGATTGAAACCATCAGCAGCCAACCCTAGTTAAACATTTCTGTGTTCACGTGCAAAATCCGGATATCTTTTGTCAATTTCTTTCCAAGATCGACCATCTACCAGATGACGCATCGTACCCTCTTCATTGCACCGCCTAGTAGCATGCCAAGTCATATCCTTTGCAGTGTATCTGGAACTGTATAAACGTTTTAGTCTTAGAGTTATTGGAAAATAACGCAAAACTTTATTAGGAACTTTCTTCCCCGTTATGCATTCATCTTTCCATCTACTCTCGTTACATATTGGACAGTTTTCCAAATCCTGGTATTCTTTATAAAATAAACAACAATCATTCTTACAATCATGTATCGCTTGATACCCTAAACCGATCTTTCTCATTCACTTCTTAGTTTCGTAAAATGATTTTGGAATTGTGTTATTTGGGGGATGTGATTGTATGAGTAATTCTAACATTTGGTCGAATGAAGTATTCATCCATTTGTTCAAGACCTTAATGTGTGTTAACTTGGCTAAAAACTCTAATGTGGACAACTTGCTACCGGGATATAGCTCGGTTTGGGTGGAGTCAATTAAATCCTCGAGACCAGTTGCGGTCATGTCATTCATAGTCTCATCGTCATTCGGACCTTCCTCCACAAAATTAGGAACTTCCTCCAACTGAATATCGTGCAAGAAAATTCTTAGAGGGTCCGTTGTGTTGTGTACTTCGGGTGGTTGTGGTAGTTCACCGTGATGCCGCTACATAGTATAAGAGGGTTCAAACCCATGTTTAATTATATGGTCTTTTATATGTTTAGGTTTAAAAAAACTGTATTACCACAATGTTTAAATGGGCAACTACACTTACCGTGCGAATCCAAATAATTTTTACACCTCTCAATAAATGCATTAAGACTAATGATAAAGTCAGGATTAAATGAATGCCGAATAGTAGTCCACCTCTTATCAATCGTCATGGATATTACCTAATTAAATCAAGTTTAAAACAGCAAAAAAACTTTAAAATTAAAAACACTTGTTATATGTCATATTAAACGCATATTTGTCTCAACTATGGATGGTGGTCCAACTATGGAAGGCAACCTAACCCACTCTCTGAATGTTTTGTCTCAACTATGGATGCGTACAACTAATTTACTAGTTAGAAAAAATTCGGCAGCATTTCCCCTAAACTCCCCAAATATGTCATATTAAACGCATATTTGTAGGAGTAAAGGAAAAATGTGTACCAAAATTTTCATAACTAGCAAATTCGTTATACGCATCCACATCCTAAAAGAGACAAAACACACAGAAAGCAGTCCCAAAAAGGGGACCTTCCAAAGTTAATTTCTAATAAATTAACCTTGGACGGGTATTCTATAGGATTGATTAATTTCGAACCTAAGGTACAACTATTTTGAAATTAACCATTAAACCTAACAAAGATGGTGGTCAAAACTTGTTTGACGGATGATTACCAGTACGGTCGACGATATTATGGTTGTGATGGTAGGTCCGGGTGCTTGATGCATGAGCATTGTAGAAGGCGACAAATTTGGATTGATCCGCTCTGGCCTGATAGGGCGCTTGAATCCTAATTAATATATGTATTTCAGTTTCTAATTAATATATGTGATTCAGTTTCTAATTCAAGCTTCAACCCTAATTAAGAGGCTGTAGAGGATGTGAACTCACTTAGAAACCTCAAAACGTTAATGATGTTAATGCACAGAGATTCATCTACACTAAACCCTAATTAACCCCTAATTTAACCCTAATTCACATTCATCACATCCGATAACGACGTTAATGATGTTAATGCACAAAGATTCTTTATTGATTAAAGCTGTGAAACATAGATGCTTTATTTAAAGATGTATTCTACAGAGATTCTTTATTGATCAAAGCTGTGAAACAGAGATGCTTTATTTAAAGCTGTATTCAACAGAGAATATTTATTGATTAAAGCTGTGAAACAGAGATGCTTTATTTAAAGTTGTATTCTACAGAGATTCTTTATTGATCAAAGCTGTGAAACAGAGATGCTTTATTTAAAGCTGTATTCAGCAGAGATTCTTTAAGTAAAGCTGTTTTCAACACCTATATTCTTCCTCTATAAATACAACCCCTCAATTCTCAACAAATCACACCTCATACACCTATTTCTTAATTTACTAAACTTCCCACATTCAAGTTCAAAATGAGTCAAATGTAGGTTATGCTACAAGTTAACTACGATGGTGAATTCGACCGAGAGGTCAAGAATTACTCTGGTGGTGAGCAACGGGAGTATTGTTTAAACATTCGAAATTATCAATTGTCCGATCTGCTAGCATTTCTCAAAGAAGACACAGCTGTTGACCACAAACAAGTATGGTTTTTCAAGGAGTCCGACAAGCCAGCCACTCTTCTTGAAGAGGAGGAAGATTGGAATGAGCTTGTTGGTCGAGCAGTGACCCGTAATGAAACAATCAAGGTATACATCGAATTCCGGGATGACAGCTAATACGTTGTGTATTCTGATGAAGAGGACTATGTACCTTCCGGGCCACAATACGACACGGATGGCAACTTCTATTCGGATGATTCGGATGACAAGTTCCCTTCGTATGATTCTGATGATTTCTAGATGTTTAAGATGTATTCTCATATGATTCGGATGACGAGTTCCCTTCGTACATTAGGGCGGGAAATATTTAGGCGGGAAACATTTGTGCGGGAATTCTTGGTGGCAGTATATGGATCTACTTAAAGAGTAGCCATACACACTCTTTTCATCCATATCTACCCATTCAAGTCTCTCTATCTCTATCTCTACAATCACACTATGAATCAACCAACAAATAATAGACCTATTAGTGAAGGTCGACAAATCAGACTACAAGATTTTCCAGAGATCGACCGTGAATTCGGAAGAATGGGTTAGCTTCCTTTTCTTTTGCTTGATAAGTTTATTTTTCCTACACTCGTGCATCAATTCTATTCCAACTTTGAATTCACTAATGAACAATTGGTAAGGTTTCAAATCTATGACTGGCAACACGAGTATACTCTTGAACAATTTGGTATGCTATTGGGCGTACCATTTGAAGGTAAAAATATCTATTTTCCCAGTGAAGACCTCGAAGCTCTTCCTCAGGATATTCCAAAATATGACATGGCCATACTTGTGTGTCGTACTGCAGTTCCATTCAGAACCGTAGAACGTTTAGGCATCCTTGACGAATATCTTCGTCCGGGAAATATTGTTATAAGAAATGCAATTATTAGGAGTAACATATATCACCGTGAACCAAACGTCACTCGATTGTCAATGACTGAAGCATGTCTTCACTGGTGCATAACTCACAACATCCAAGTAAATATTGCTCATTTGGTCGCTTCCAGAATGAATCAACTTCGTTATGCAGAAACATGACCTCATCTTCCGTACGAAGCATTTCTGAACCGTGTATTTACTAGTATTAGTGTGGTTGAAGGTCTGGTGGGATGACGTCCGATAACCACGCTACCTATCGACTGGTCCTTCGTGTGTATATATATATATATATATATACTAAAACATCGGCAGCCTCGAGCTCAGGTTCTGAAAGTTCGTCCACTAAATCGGATGCTCGTAGTCATCTTCGTAGTCGTTATTAGTGTGTTTCAATACCAGTAACTTTTTAGTCGTGTGCTTGAAGTGTGTTTAATTAAATAAGTGTGTTTAAATTTAGTAAATATGTTTAATTTTAGTCGTGTGCTTGAAGGATATGTAGGACGACATCTGATAAGTACTTTACCTATCGTTGAAGTGTGTTTAATTCAGTAACTTTGTATTATATTAATTTAATGTTTGTCGTTTGTTGTGTTTAATTCAAAAAAATTCGTTTGTCTACTTAAATATTGCTCTTTATATATAATAATCGATTTATCTACTTAAAATCCATTTTCATTCAAAACAAATGACAACAACATAACAATTTCATTCAACATAACTAATACAAACGATACAAATACAAACGATACAAATACAAACGATGCACAAATACAAACGATACAAATAATACCCAAGTTAACTAACTAACTTAACGGAAAGTTAAAAAAGTTTTTTCGTCTTCCAAAACTAAATAAAGAGAAATGCGATCAGAACGCCAACTCAGGGTTTCTTTTATAACGTTCCACTGATCGTCGGTACGGAGATATGTGGTGAACAATTCTGGAACACAGTCATCTTCATAAAACAAGACGTCCGTGTGTTCGAACGGAACATTTTCTTTCAAAAAGGTTAAAAGCTCCTCTAAACCAACGTCGCGAACGTAAATGTTTTTGAACGTAGCTTTTGAACCACGCATATAATTGTAAAGTTTCATTTCATTACGGAATTCACTTCCGTAATACACTTCGATTGAGACAATCATCAACGAAAGGGTCACCATTTTGAGTTTGGAAGTGTGATAATGCAGTTTAAGTGGATATATGGTGTTAGATATGTGTTGGATATGTGTTGAGGATGGAGTATAAGTAGGCAGATCGACTTGTCGTCCCTAAAGGTATTCCATACGATATATCGTCCCTAAAGTATTCCAGACGACATATCCTCCGGAGAAAAAAAGCTCGAAACTTTCCCTTTTTTTGGAGCCAATTTTCGCCAGTACAATAATTGATGTCTATTTTTCCGAACGACATTGGGTCGTCCGGGAAAAGTGGGTCAAACCATTCAGGAAAAAGCAAACAGAAAAAGCAAAATATTTTGTCAGATTGTGGCTTTTTGCGGACGACTTTTGTCGTCCGGAAATACTCTGTCCGGAAAAATCATTTTTCTAGTAGTGATAACAGGAAAACACTCGTGCCACTTCATCAATAGCCTAAATAGAGAGTGACTTGAAAAGACAAGCTGAGAAGACATCGAAATGCAGTGCTGAGTATCCAGCGACAAAGCACCTCGAAACAACTCACTTTTCTCTAAATAAGATCAAGATCAAGGGCTCGAGCAAAAAACCTGAGATTAGCCGATCCCTACCTTTTCGATTGAATTTACATCGAAAATCATTGGATTATTCATCCAGTTTAGCCAATCGAGGTTTAGATTTTTCTTTCTCGAGCTTGGCCATTCGAAGGTTTTGCTTTGAATATTCGCGATGATTTTTGGACCACTTAGCTTACTTTTTCCAAATTTAACGTCGTTTCGATTTTTCCAAATAAAATGACACGAGACCCATACAATGGCTTGCCATCTTAGCAATGATTTTATGATTTATGATGCAGTAACTTATACAGTACTACGTATTCAATATAAAAACATATGTTAAGAGTAAGACTTTGGACCATCTTAGCGATCCACTAAAACAAGTGCTTGTGAATGTGATACGAGCACGGTTCTCAAAATACTTTCAGCAAGCCCACTTGCAAATTCTACCACTTAACAGGCTGACCACAAGCCCAAATCGAAAGAAACAAATGGTCAAAGGAACAAGTGTATTAAATAAAAATAAGCTGATGGTGTGTTGTACGTGATATGTTTGGTATCAGTGTAACTCACACACATGCCCATGATCTAGTTTAGTGGATTAATATGTTAATCAGAGGTGTCTTCGAGCATAGACAAGATAGGCAACTGCCTAGGGCCCAAAAATTTAGAAGGGCTCAAAATTTTGAATATGTAAATATTTTTTTCAATATATTGAATTAAATCATATAATAAATTGTCAATCAAAGTTAAAATACCTTGTTTTTAATAGTTAAATACAATGTAAGTAAATAGATAAATTGGAGTATTATTTTTTTTATGCAAAGTAAAAATTTCTAACATATATATGGTTCCATTTTTATTTTCGTTTAGGGCCTTTAAGTTGTTGAGACGGTCCTGATGTTAATGTAGTGGTAACAGTTATTTACTCCGTAGCTTTTAGGTTCTTTTAGAATATAAACTACAAAAAAATTCGGCCCGCGCGTTGCTGCGGGGTCTTTCGGGTTGGATACTCATGTTTATCGTAGCGTTATGTATTTACAGAATTACAAACGTGTTGCGGTGGGTGTGGTTAATACATAATATACCTAACGATCTGCGTGTTTTAACGCTGAAAAATCGTGTAAAAAAGTGGACGGAACCATCGATATGACATTGTTAGTTTGAGTTGTTTATTATATGTGTATATATGTATGAATGATAGTCCGAAATATTTAGCTTTTTTAAAAAAAATCGTCCATTTCGCGTATAGTTAGTTACGTTGGTTCGTAAAATTATTTCGAGTTGAACAACGACGTCGAATAAATTTAACTCGCGGCGAGCGAAAAGATACGGCTCGTTAAAAGTTTAGCCCAAAGTATTTAGCATATTTTAAAAAGTGTCCGTTTCGCGTATAGTTAGTTGCGTTTTGTTCGTAAAATTATTTCAAGTTGAACGGTGACGCCGGAGAAATTTAAATCGTGGCGAGCGGGAAGATACGGCCGATGAAAATTTTGGGTGATGTTTGTTTAAGTTTTTTTAATTAAATAGCAATATTACAATTTGCATCCCTATTTTTGGGGAAAGAAGTGTATTTTGGGAAATTGTTGAGGGGGTGAAGATGCATTTTTTTTAGTGCCGTATGATGGAGGGTGTACGACCAAATTTTGTTCTTCAATTAGTATTATAAGGTAATATATGTAGTTTGCTTGTCTTGGAGATTATGGAATGAAAAGGTTGGTTTATGGTAGGTTTGGATGAAACTAGTTTGTAGCCGGAGTTGGCTCTTATAGTTGGAGTTGAAAGCTGGAGCTTATTTTTTAAGCTAGTAGTTCGATCTCTTGTTTTATAAGTGTTTTGTAAAGTAGCTACAACTTATTTATGTAAAATGACATACATAAGAAAAGAAGTGGAAAAAATGGATGCGGGAGTGGACTATGTGAAGCTCAACCGAAGATTGGTGGAACATGGCTAGTTCCTTGTTTGAGAGGAAGGGAGTTGCTCGAGCGATGGAGGATCGATAGATTTCTTTCCGGTTGGTTAATAGAATTGTTATAAAATGATTAACGATTGATTAATTGAACGTTTAAAAATAAATAAATAAATAAATAAATAAATAAGAAAAGAAGTGAAAAAAAAAAGTATAAAAAAGTTTTGTGGAAAAAATATTTCAAAAAATGTTAAAAAGAATAATGGGATTTTTTTTAAAGTTGTAAATAAATATACTAATTACTATGAGGGGGTCAAATGACTCTATTACCCTTGTGAATTGTACCATTTCATGTAATTACAGTAGTATATTAGTATAGTATAATATACATGGAGTTTATAGCTGCTGGTAATGCGCAGTTTTAGTTGTTGTATTGAAAAACCCGGTAACTTTTTTGGACGACATGTTCGAACGACATGTCTTCGTGAAAGGTGATAAATGAAATATTAATAACTATTTTTTTACTACGCAGTATTATTTAGAACAACAATTTTAACATCGGATCCTCTCATTTGCCACACACATCCGTTAGAAAGAAAATACCGCATTATTAATTAACTTTAATAATTTCTTTTGTGAATAATACGTCGTCACGAAATGTCGCTTGTAATATGTTGTCAGGGTCTTGACTAAGAAAGCCAATGTGTTGTCTGAACGACATGTCATTAGCAATACTCAACAGGGACAAAATTTCTTTTGGAAAGAGAGCAAAATGTCGTCTTAGGATCTTTCTTATACTGAGATATAATTTCCTACAAATTTTATGTAGCATTGAATCTTTTTGACAAGATTTAATTCATATATAATCTGGATCAATATTCGGTTAATACTTGAACAGTAAGCTAAACTTAACACGTGCCATCAACTCGCATAAAATCAAAAACTACACCATCACAATACATTGACGTTCACGTTGCTTAGCGGAGTAATAAAATTCCCTATTTTATAACTCCACAATTTTTTTTTTGAGACATCAGTTTGGGATCATGCAGGGGACTTAACCACCCACGCATTCATCTCCCGTAGTTACAAAACCCGCTTTCAACTATTGCCCCGAGAAAACCCGGACCAATCCTGATCATTAAGTAATTTCAACATAAAAACTTCTAAAGAAGTTTACAAAATGCTGTGTGTATAACGGTTGTCATAGGAACAATCATTTCAAAAGCAAAACGTTTCTAAAACCATCATTTTGTGACGGAATTTTGTCAATAATTGTCCCATAATTAAAATCCTGAAAAGCATCATAAATACAATTCTCGATGCTAAAAGTGTCATTACATACCCAAAGCGACATACCCTCATTCTTGATTCCGATTAAGTTGATTGAAACCCATTGTTGATGAAGCAAACTTGCTTAGCTCCTGTTGCAAACTATACGATACACCTCTTTCATTTCTCGCGACGCCCAAAAAGTCCCTCGTTAAATCGCCATCCCTGAACTCATTGCCGCCGGTTCCTTTGCTTCGTGTAGCTCCATCAACCATCATCAATGTATCACCAATATTTTTATTGCTTGAAAAGTTTGAAAGAGTTGTACTACTACTCATGAGCCCAAATCCAGTAGTATCATTTCCACCCAAAGCCCCTGAATTAGCACTTCTTGTTGAGCCCATTTGAGCCGCCTTTTGTAAAAGCGCGGTGGCTGACATGTTAGCCACCGGCTGAGGCGGTGGAGTTGAACACATAAGATTGTTTTGAATAGTGGAATCACCATAATTATACATTGAGTTCAATTGCATTTCCTTTTGGTTTTCTTCTTCTTTTAATAAACCTTGTGCTAATCCATTGTATCTACTCATCCAATTCACCATTTCGGGTGGTAGCATTCCTCCATTGTTGTAATTCGAGCTAGACGTCGACCCTAAAAAAGTAGAATTTTTAGGGTTTTCAAGTTGAGGATTGTTAGCATTGTGGTCTAACCAAATTGGTAATCTTGATTTTGATCCATTCATATCAAGATTACTCTCTAAACCACCACCAAACACACCTTGAAATTGTGTATCACTTCCAACACCACCACCTCCACCACCATTAATCATCATCAAATCGCGACTAAATCCCAAATTCGCGATGTCTGGTCCCACCGGAAGTGATGTCATTCTTGAATTTTCTTCCATTAATGCATCACAAAATGCTCTATGCGTTATGAAACTGTCCTTCCTATTTTTCACATACAAAAACATGCAAATCTATATAAGCATATATCCACAAACACACAATCTTGAACTAATTTGATACAAATTTAAAATGATGTCAAATATCAAGAACTATACACTGATTACCTTGAAAAGAGGGTTCCACAATCACACTTATATTCTCTAGTACCACAAATCTTGCTATGAGCCTTCCAATCCGATTTGACAGCGTACTTTTTTGAACATTTTTCACATTTCCATTTCTTTTCGCCGTGTTTTCTGCTAAAATGTTTCTTTACTCCAGTAAGATCTCCAAGAGCTCTACAAGGGTCATTATGAACACAACTTTTTTCTGGACATATGTAAACTTTCTTTTTAATCGCTTCATTTTTGTTTCTTTGTTTTAGTTTCCAAGGTAGGTTATGTCCTCTTCTATGAAGCTGTAAATTTTGGTCTCTTTGAAAACCCTTATTGCATATTTCACATACAAATCGATTCGTAGCCATTAGAGATGTGGGTGATAAGGCTATCACCTCAGCTTCTGGATCTATTATAAAGACATTATAAAATAAATTTGATTTAAAAAAATAAGTACTTGAACTGAATAAAGAATAAGATTTATGTAGTTTAATTAGTTACATATACCTGGATTACCGGCTTGATTACGCTTTCGTTTAACTGAAACTGAAGAATTAGGGTTAGGATTTGTGATGGGGTCATTGATGTAAGAGATAAGTGAAGAAGGTGGTGATGAAAATCCATCAGCTGACATCATCTTTTTGAATCTTTGATTAGAAAAGCAAGAACTTTAAGGCTAGTGGTGAGCAAAAAGATACCTTTTCATAGAAAAAAACGAAAAAAGAGACCTTTTTATAGGAAAAAAAAAAAAACATGAACAGATGAAGATGATTCTTGTGTAACTCAAGTTATATACAAAGATCAAGAACATCTATCTATAACCATATATATACATCTTTCTTATCGATTTACGGAGTATACTGAATCTTGTGACTAACTAATTAATAACGAAAGATGAAGATATATAGATGATGATAGATGTAATAACTCAAGTATTCAGATTTGATGAAGAAAACCAATTAAGAAAAAGAAAAAATAATTAAACTTGATGGGATTTTTGTTTAAAGTTTAAAATCATCAAGTTGAGAGAAGGAGTGTTCGTCTTTTTGCGTTTGTTTGAGAGATATATATCGTAGAGAAAAAAACAGAAGCATGAAAGCTACTTGAAAAGAGAATATTTTTTTACTCTCTCACACACATAGAAATACACACACAGAATTAGAAATAAAATGGATATATAGATCGAAGAAGACATGGGAATGGATCAGTGAGCCTTATCTTATACACACTACAAGAAAAATGAGCTTTAGCGACGAAAGCTATTGGTCACTGATAACACTAAAATGGTCACTAAATCAAGTTAGCGACCAAAATAGGTTGGTCACTTCTCGTCACTATAGATCCGTCACAAAATATTTTTAGAGACCAAAATACCAAAATTGGTCACTATAGTGACCATTTGTTTGGTCACTAATATCGTTTAGTGACCAAAATTTAGTGACCACTTTTTTAATGCTAACTAAATAGCATTATTAGTGACCAAATATTGAATCGTCACTAAAAGATCGTCACAAATGAGCATTTTTCTTGTAGTGACGGTTTCCATGTACAGTAGGCCACTTTTGGACTCATTTTGACCACATCTCTTTTTTTTCAAATATCTTATACTCTGAATTTTTCGAAAATTCAAAATGTAATGTAGCTCTCAGTTAATTATAATCGAAGGTCATTAATAAATGGGAATGTATCAATATAGACAAGGTGATCAAGGTATTATAATAACCATCCACAAAACAGTTACACTACTAAAAAATCGATTATTAGGGACGACACATTTCCAGACGACATATGTTGTCTGGGGAAGTATGCTACACGACAAAAATAATCTGCTTTTCTGTCTCGCTTTTTCCAAAATGGTTGACCGACTTTCCCGGACGACTAGATCTCGTCCGAAAATGTGTCTGGCAGAAAAATTTGGCTTAAAAAATTTGGCTCCAAAAAAATTGGCTCCAAAAAAATTGGCGAGGTTTTTTTCCGGACGATTGGTCGTCAGGGAAAGCTTTCCGGACGATTGGTTCCGGACGACATTTGCATCAGATTGTTTTTGTGTATATATACACCTACACAATTATCAAACTCATCAACTAAAAATTTATTAAACTTCTCAACTTAAAAATGATAACGATTTCACCGATTATCGTCTCATTTGACGTGTATTATGGTAGTAAATTTCGTAATGAAAATAAAGAGTACGATTATACGCATGGTTCGAAAGCTTCGTTCGAAGAAATGGACGTTCGCGACCTTGGTTTAGACGATTTGTTAGAATTCTTGAAAGAAAATGTACCGTTTGAACACACTGACGTGCTGTATTTTGAAAGTGATTGTGTTCCAGAATTGTCCGCTACGTATCTTCGTACCGAAAAACAGTGGTGCGGTATAAAAGAAACCGTCAATTGGCGTTTCAGACGAATTTCTCTTTACTTACTTTTGGAAGATGAAGAAACTTTTATTATGTATTAGTTTAATTATGTCGTTTGTGTAATATTTTATTGTGTTTCAGTTTAATTATGTTGTTGTTTTAATATTTTATTGTGTTTCAGTTTTAAAATGTTGTTGTTTTAATATTTTATTGTGTTGTAGTTTAATTATGTTGTTGTAGTTTATTACATGAATAAAAAATCGCAGTTAATTTCGATTTCTAGCAAAGTTACTGAACTACTTCACATTACAACGACGAACATTAAATGGAAATCATACAAAATTACTGAAATTAAAATCACACTGATAACGACAAGCATACGAACTAGTTGGAAAACTTATTAATGAAACACTAATAACGACGACGAGGATGACTACGAGCATCCGACATAGTGGACGAACTTTCAGAACCTGAGCTCGATGTTGGCGATGTTTCATAAACGAAGGACCGGTCAATAGGTAACGTAGTTATCGGATGTCGTCACACTAGACCTTCAACCACACCAATATTAGTAAATACGCGGTTCAGAAATGCTCCGTACGGAAGATGATGTCATGTTTCTAGATAACGAAACTGATTCATTCGGGAAGCGACCAAATGAGCAATATTTACTTGAATGTTGTGAGTTATGCACCAGTGAAGACATGCTTCAGTCATTGACAATCGAGTGACATTTGGTTCACGGTGGTACATGTTACTCCTACTAATTGCATTTCTTGTAGCAATATTTCCCGGACGAAGATATTCGTCTAGGATGCCTGAACATTCTACGGTCCTGTATGGAACGGCGGTACAATACACATGTATGGTCATTTCATATTTTGGAATATCCTGAGGAAGAGCTTCGAGGTCTTCACCGAGAAAATAGATATTTCTACCATCAAATGGTACGCCAAATAGCAAACCAAATTGTTGAAGAGTATACTCGTGTTGCCAGCTATAGATTTGAAACCTCACTAATTGTTCGTTAGTGAATTCAAAGTTGGAATAGAATTGATGCACGAGTGCAGGAAAAAAGAACCTATCAACCAAAAGGAAAAGAAGCAAACCATTCTTCTGAATTCATGGTCGATCTATGGAAAATCTTGTAGGCTGACTTCTCGACCTTCACTAATAGGTCTATTATTTAATGGTTGATTCATTGTGCGATTATACAGAGAGAGAGAGAGAGAGAGAGAGAGAGAGAGACTTAAATGGGTAGATATGGATGAAAAGAGTGTGTATGGCTACTCTTTAAGTAGACATAAACTGCCACCAAGAATTCCGACACAAATATTTCCCGCCCTAATGTAACGGTGTTTATGTGTCGGTGTAATGTAACGATGTTTACGTGTCGGTGAAATGTAACGGTGTTATGTGTTGTTGTTATGTAACAATGCTTATGTGTCGGTGTAATGTAACAGTATTATGTAACGTTGTTATGTAACAGTGTTTATGTGTCGGTGTAATGTAATGGTGTATATAACACACAATTGTTAAGTATAAATTATTTTCAAAAGAAAATACATCAGTTACTTCCAAAAGACAATACATCAGTTACTTCCAAAAGACAATACATCAGTTACTTCCAAAAGACAATACATCAGTTATTAGAAATCGAAATTACTTCTGAAACTACAAACTACAACACACTACTTCCAAAAGAAATTACATTAGTTACTTGAAAATGAAACACAATACAAATGCTACCAAACTACAAATTAACATCATTTTCAACCTTTTTGCTTGACGTTTTGCGGTTTCAAGTGAACGTTCTATAGCTCTATTGGACCTTAACAATGACTGTATCACTTCAAGCGCCCGGTCAGACCAGAGCGGATCAATCCAAATTTGTCGCCTTCTACAACGTTCAGACATCAAGCTTCTGAACCGACAACCACAACCATAATATCGTCGACCCTACTGGTTTTCATCAGTCAAGCAAGTTTTGATAACCATCTTTGAACTACAAGTTTGACAAGACTTAACAGCCAAAGTTTCCTGTGGACCATACTGGTAATTTTCATCCATATTGTTGCAGTCAACCAGTGTTGTGAATTTGTGATTAGTGGGGTTGTTATATAGAAGAGTTTTCCTGCACAAATGTTCCCCGCCATAATGTTCCCCGCCATAATGTTTCCCGCCCAAATGTTTCCCGCAAAATGTTTAACCGTGTTATGTAACGGTGTTATGTGTCGGTGTTATGTAACGCTGTTTATGTGTCAGTGTTATGTGTTGGTGTTATGTGACTGTGTTATGTAACGGTGTTATGTGTCGGTGTTATGTGGCGTTGTTATGTAACGGTGTTTATGTGTCGTTGTAATGTAACCGTGGTATGTAATGGTGTTTATGTGTCGGTGTTATGTGTCGGTGTTATGTGACGGTGTTATGTAACGGTGTTTATGTAACGATGTTATGTAATGGTGTTATGTGTCGGTGTTATGTGTCGGTGTTATGTAACGGTGTTTATGTGTCGGTGTAATGTAAAGGTGTTATGTAATGGTGTTTATGTGTCGGTGTTATGTAACGGTGTTATGTGTCGGTGTTATGTAATAATAAATAGCAATAAATAAGTAATTATATAATTTTTAAGTAATTAAAAATAATTTTTAAGTAATTATATATTTTCTAATAATAAAAAGAAATAAATAAGTCATTTTATAAGTAATTATATATATTTTTAATAATAAATAGAAAGAAATAAGTAATTATATAATTTTTAAGTAATTAAAAATAATTTTTAAGTAATTATATATTTTCAATAATAAAAAGAAATAAATAAATCATTATATTAGTAATTATATATTTTTAATAATAAATAGAAATAAATAAGTAATTATATAAGTAATTATATAATTATCAAGTAATTATATAATTTCTAATAATAGATAGAAATAAATCACCTGGAAAAGATATTGATATTTACTTGAGGCCTTTAGTTGACGAATTGAAGAGTTTATGGTCTGAAGGAGTTCTTACGAGAGACTCAGTTACAAACACGTTTCAAATGAAAGCAATGCTTATTTGGACCATAAACGATTTTTCTGCCCGTAGTAGTTTGTCTGGTTGGAGTGGCTAAGGCTATAAAACATGCCCTACTTGTAACGAGGACACTCCTTCAATGCGTGTGCAAAACAAAGTTATTTTTTTTATAGTAGACAAAACATTGATCCATCCTTACAAAGAAAATTTACAATTCAATGGTAAGGTTGATTATACCCCTAAACCTAGAAAGTTCATCGTAAAAATGATCGAAAAATAACTTACATATTTCTTGCCAGTTGGTAATCCCGGGAAAAATCATAATAATCATGTTGGAAAAAGAAAACGTCCCAAAACGTTTCCTTACAACTGGACTAAAATTTCTATTTTTTGGGAACTTGAATATTGGCAACATCTTCCACTGCAACACAACTCAGATGTCATGCATATTGAAAAGAATGTGTTGGAGGCTATATTGGGTACCTTATTAATGAATGACAAGTCCATAGACACTCACAATGCACGAGTTAACTTGGAAAAATTGTGAATTCGAGAAGATTTGTGGCTCAAACCTAAGACCAAAGGTAAAAAAGATGGGCAATTCTACAAACCTCTTCCTAAATACTCTTTAAAACCCGAAGACAGGGTACTTTTTTGTAAATTCATTAAAGAAGTTAAACTCCCAGATGGGTTTGGATCAAACTTCAGGCATAAAGTGAAGGATGATACCAACATTACGAACATGAAGTCTCATGATTTCCATATCATGAGCAACGATTATTACCGGTCGGAGTTAACGCGTTTTTGGACCTAACTGTCTCTACACCAATAATGCAGCTATGCGCATTCTTTAAGCAAATTTGTGCTCGAGAGTTAATGGTAGCAGACATGTTGAAAGCTAAAAAACAATTGATTAAACTTTTATGTACTTTTGAGTTAATTTATCCTCCGGCTTTTTTTAACATAATGATTCATTTGGTGATGCATTTACCGGAAGAGGCTATAAAGGGAGGGCCTGTTTACATGAGTTGTATGTATCCAGTTGAGAGATACATGAAAAAGTTAAAAAATTATGTTAGAAATAAAGCCCGTACTGAAGTTTGTATAATTGAGGGGTACGTGGCGGATGAAGCATTAACCGCATGTTCAATGTCTCTTGAAGGTATACATATGAGATTTAATCGTCCTGACAGATATGCGGACGTGCCATTTAGGTCGTGTGAGTTTGGTGTGTTCAATTCGCAATGTAAATTTGTCAGTAAAGGTGTGTTCAAATCTCTGGCCCGGGATATTCATGATAAACTTCACTGGTATGTACTTAACAATTGTTCTGACATCGCCAAATACAGAGAGTAAGTCATTTTACTACAAATTAGATTTTGAATGACTTAACTGTGTAAATGTTGATCATACTAACAATTCTTTTTGAACATTTACAGTCAGTTTGCAACAGAGAACGCCGGTCTTGAAATGAAAACAAATTTTCCTCATTGATTCACCAAGAAGGTAAACTCATTATATATATATATATATATATATATATATATACATACATATATATATATATATATATATATATATATATATATATATATATATATATATATATATATATATATATATATAATTTACATTTGATAACTGTTTTTATTCAAACTTTATATTTTTCAATTTTTTAATAGATACGTGAACTACGGTCAGTTGACCGATCAAACTATAGCGATGAATTGTTCTCTCTAGCTGAAGGACTGGTGGGTACCTCAAACCATTAATGTGCCTGCAATGTGAAAGGTGTCAGGTTTGTGGTTAGTAATCGCGATGATCGACGCACAACACAAAATAGTGGAATTGCAACACCCGCAGTTGATGCTAATATCTCTATGTATTATGGCCGATTGGAAGATATTGTTGAGTTGCATTATGGTGGTGCATTTAGTGTTGTGTTATTCAGATGTCGGTGGTTCAAGACTAAGAACACCCGAAAATATAAACGTGAAGTTACAGTGAATAACATAACTAGTATTGACACGAAAGATAAGTGGTACCAAGATGATCAACACATTCTTGCAACACAAGCTCAACAAGTCTTTTACATCGACGATCCTTCTAAAACTTCTAGCTGGAAGGTCGTTCTTGAGGTAAATCATCGAAAACTCTAGGATAGAGACATTATCAAAGACACCACACTTGATGTTGTACACGACATCAATTCATCCAATCTTAGCCTGGATGCTGATTTAGATAATATGACTTATACAAGTATGAGCGTACCCGGAGAATCAACATCAATTCATTTTAATCCACCAACACATGAAGTTAATGATGTTGATGATGATGATGATTTCATTTGTGATCTAGACCCTTTATTCCTTCCTCATGTAATCAGTGATGATGATAATGATGTGGTTGCCAACGATGAGCTTGATCCCTAAATTGCTCAAAATGAAGCTTACTCTAGCGATGAATCAGATTAATGATGTGTAATTGTTGTCATTTATGAAAAAAAAGCTAGTTGTTGTAATCAAATGTTTAATATATCTTTGAATATATCTTTTACTTTCTATGAAATATATTTATATGTATATGTATATGTATATGTATTTGTGTGTATATGTATATGTATTTGTGTGTATATATATGTATATATATGTATATACATATATATACATATATGTATATACGTATTTATATATATATATATATACATATATATATATATATATACATATATATATATATACATATATATATATATACATATATATATATATATATACATATATATATACATATATATATATATATATATACATATATATATATATATATGTATATATATATGTATTTGTGTGTATATATATGTATATATATACATATATATATACGTATTTATATATATGTATATAAATATATATATATGTATATACATATATATATATATATATATGTATATATATATATATATATATATGTATATTCATATATATATACGTATTTATATGTATATATATATATGTATATACATATATATATATATACATATATATATATACATATATATATATATATATATATATACACACATATATATATATATGTGTATATATTTAAGGATATATGTGTATGTATGTATGTATGTGTAGATATCATTGTTCTGTTCACTTTATTTGTGTTTATGCAGATGAATTTTTTTTGTCTTCTGTAACACCCTGATTGATTTTGATTTATATATATATATATATATATATATATA
This sequence comes from Rutidosis leptorrhynchoides, assembly GCF_046630445.1. Lineage (NCBI taxonomy): Eukaryota > Viridiplantae > Streptophyta > Magnoliopsida > Asterales > Asteraceae > Rutidosis > Rutidosis leptorrhynchoides. The sequence goes on along the minus strand of NC_092336.1, from coordinate 388,934,771 downwards.
TATATATATATATATATATATATATATATATATATATATATATATATATATATATATATATATATATATGTATCACATCGAAAGACATTTAATTACCACAATATCCTTAGTTAATATTTACAAACCATAGTTAAGAATTCATCTTAATAAACATTCATTGCAATTTTACATAACGACGGTGTTACGTGAAAAATGTACGAAATAGAAAACATCAGAGTAAACTCATAGTCAAACATGAAACATGTCTTCTAACCCGTTCCCAACACCCATCCTAAGCAGTAGTACTTAAACCTACAATGGGTGGAAATGTGCGGGAGTTAGCACAACTGCTAAGTGAATGGATACTATCTAACAGATCAAGCATAAGCAACTGAACATGTAAGGGTCACAAATATGCTAACGTCCTGAACTAGCGTATAACAACAACTGACAAAAGGAGGATCAGTGGCTTGTACGTGTACACGACTTAGCTGATCAGGCTACAGTCTACCGATAGTCCGCTTTACTGAATCCACTGCATAACCATCCAGACACAACACATGCGTCCTTCTATGCTATACTGAACAATCAGTAACATCATGACCCAACCAGGCTACCACAGTCGACCTCACACAAACTCTACATTGCCGCCTCGGTGGGTTCCCAACCTTGCCGCCTCGGTTGGTGTCCAACTAACAGTACGCACATAAGATCACAGATAATCAGTCATGCAATCGTCCTAACTAGCATGGAAATATCTAACTACACATGGTATTCATACAGGATATAAACATAAGAGTAAAGATTCTGGACAAGTAGCGTGTTAGCTACTTAATACTCTATTCGGAGATAGACCCACTCACCGAATACCAGCAACTAGCTCAGATAATCTATCACTGAGCTGCTTCCTTATCCTTATCACCTGAACATAAGGCAAATCAAGTTAGTTTCTGTCCGTTAGCACAAAACATCACAATAAAGTGAATCAGTATCAAAAGTGCCGCTAAAAAGTCTTGATATGGCCGAAATGGACGGTTTTATTTATGCGGTGTCGTTAGGCCGCAAGGCGTCAGAATCAACCACTAACAGGATGGTAATGGTTTTAAATTTATATTTAGCTGGTCCTTATTATGAGTAAGGGAAGTATGACCTAGAGTCGTATCAGTAGAATCGAACCTATATTTAAAGCTTAATATAATTCTAAGGTGCAGGAGTAGTGGTTTGTTACCTAAATTTTGGGTTTTCTAGTTATAAGATAAAGTAAAGTAAGTGCGATAAAATTTGTAATTCATATAAGGTTAAAACAAGCGCGTGCTATGATTTCGTCAGTTACTTTACCGAGATTATGGAATGCTGGCTCATGAATAGGCAGTGACCTTGTATTCATTACACTAGTCACAAACACCCCTGTCATAAGACATGTCACTGGGTAATGCGATAGGCTTGAAGATTCTGAATAGACAACAACGTCCCTTACCCCCGACGCTCGTGCAGTCTGACTACAGGAATACACGTTCAGACGGCTCATCCAATTGAGCGACTCGGTTGGGTGACGTATTAACATTCCATGAAGGTCTAAACTTTCTTAAGCATAATGGAATACAGGGTTTACCATATCCGAGAGACGTGATGTGTTTTGATGCTTTCATTAATGATTGGGTTTAAAAGATAGTTAGGCCCTTAAAAAGAGTTCAACCATAAAGAACACCATGGCCAAGTCAAGTTTGACTTCCATTAACACGTTCAGTTATCCTAACGGTCCAATCCTTTATGTGTTCAAACAAACAGTTTCTTAATTAACCAAAAATCCCTCAAGCTGTGTGCAATGCTTGAGACCACGTTATGATGAAGTGTACTAATCAGCACTGACCGGGTTCCATGGCCTTACTTAGCAGAGGTACAGCTTACAAGAACCACTGTGCTTCAGCGTGCACGTACGAAGTTTATATGCTTGGTAACTACACTAGCATGGTCTAGGACCGACAATGTACTAGGGGTCTAGTTAAATGTTTCAACCAGTGTGCCTCAGTCAAACTTACATTGTATCCGATAGACTTCTCTTACCAAGGGGTGACACAGATAGTGTACTCTGAATCGGGGTTCGCGACTTCCCAATAATAGAGCCAATAACTACGTTTTATTAGTTGGAAAAGCGGTTGAGTTTAACGCATAATCGGAATGCATCTCGACAACATACACAAGCCATAATATTATTTCGGCATTATAACCGACTATATCTTAACATACACTAAAGATAACTACTTGCTAATCTTGGCAACAATATCACAAGGCATAATAATGGAAAACATTATATAGAGACAAAGGATAGAAGTACCAGTAGATTAAATGAGTTCCGAATACAAAAGTGACAACTTCAAATTCCAGACCGCTCCTAATACAATCTTCGGCGTTCTTCTCCGGGTACTAGGTTTCCCGCACGGTGTTGAAGACCTTGAAAGTATGACTAATATTGTAAAAAGAGAGAGAAATAAGTGAATTGAAGTGTGTGTTGAAATGGATGAAAAAGACCCTTTAAATAAGTTTGAATTTTGCATGCAAACGGCTGGCAGGCCATTTGGCAAGCCGTTTGGAAAGCCCTTTGATCAGTCAGCCTGTTTGCCTTGGGCGTGTGGCAGGCTGTTTGCCATACTGGCAGGCCATTTGGCAGCCCGTTTTGCAAGCCGTTTGGCTTGCTGATTCGCTGGATCGTAACTTGATTTCTTGTCTTTCACCGTTTTCGCTCTAGAATCTTTGTTTTAGCTCGGCTTTTCTTGATTCTTCTTGCACCGTCATAGTAATCACTTGTTCTTCAATTTTAACCGATGAAGCGGGTATTTTGGCGATAAAATTTAGAACTTTATTGTTTTTGGGCCTTAATACCGAGGTGAAAACGTGACTTTTTAGCCGATATCAAGTCTACTCAAAACTTATGCAATTTCAGAATTTACATTCTGATTATCATACAACACGCGAGCAGCATAACAGCTAGGCATCAACACTTAGTAAAATATTTTACCCACAAAGACACTCGGTCGACTGACTCACACAGTCGGCCGATTGTGTCCACACACTCTGTAGAGTGTCCTCTCACTCGGTCGACTGACTAAGTTAAATCATCAAGTCAGAACCCAGACACACTCAGTCGAGTGTGTCACTCAACCGGTCGATCGTCAGGGACTGTCGATCGAGTGTTAAGAGACACTCGGCTGATTGTGTTCATCTGTAGATGAAGATGAACACAGCTACAGGTTTAACCCAAAATTCGCCATTTCTTGCTCTAGAGCTCGTTTCTTTCCTCAAAACTGACTAAATCAAGTACACTAAATATCAATAAGCATAAACCCACAAGATTTTGACACAAACAATTTCAAAATCAACCATTTTGACCCAAATTGCACTTTTAATAAACTTAACACAAAAACCTCATTTTCTCAAAGATTAGAGCTTGAAACACTTTAATTCTTACCTCAATAGACTCAGTAAATCGTAAGGAACAAGATGAAACAACGGATTTGAGCTCTAGAACACCAATTAAGAATCCAGGGTTAGAGATTGAAGATGAAGTGAGTAAGGGTGTTTGGTGAGAAAATTCTAAAGAGATAGAGAAAATGATAATAAAATGCAGCTAAAACTCCATACCCCACAACACACGGTTGTTTACCAGTTATCTGATAACTTTCGTACTTAATTTGACAGTCCTAATGGAGTCCAAATTAAATAAACGAACCTGTTCTGTGACCCTTGTCACAAACTGGTCTTAACCATATAATAAACTTACATAAAATATTCAATTAAAATAAAAGCATAATTAGCCACACAATTATGCCTAAGGGCAAAAAGGTCATCTTACATCTATGCACGATCTGAGGATGTTACAAATCCACCCCCTTAAGAAGATTTCGTCCTCGGAATCTGGTCATGGTCAAACAGGCGTGGATAACGAGCCTCCATCAGCTCTTCGGTTTCCCACGTAAGGTTCGATCCTAAACTATGCTTCCACTCAACAAGCACCATATGTATCTCCTTCTTTCTCAGCTTTGTTACCTTTCTATTGACAATCCTAACCGGTTCTTTAACTAGCTTTTGATTCAGGTCCACCCTCAAATCACTCAATGAAACCAGTTGCGTCTCATCATCGATCTTACACTTCCTAAGGTAACACAAGTTGAATCTGTTATATATCCTTGCCAACTCTGTCAGAAGCTCTAACACAACCGTCTGATCACTAACCCTCTGGATAATCTTGAACGGCTTGATGTATCTTGGAGCTAACTTACCCCACTTGCCAAACCTGATAACTCCTTTCCACGGTGAAACTTTCAAGTAAACACGATCTCCCACCTCAAAGTTTACCAAACGTCTACGTGGATCGGCATACATTTTCTGTCTATCACGTGCCGCTTTTAACTTTTCACGTGCTATTACCACCTTTTCTGCTGTGATTCGAACTAATTCTGGACCTACAAACTGTTTCTCTCCAGCTTCTAACCAACAAGTCGGCGTTCTACATTTGGGACCATACAGCATCTCATAAGGCGTCATATCAATACTCGAATGGTAAGTATTGTTATATGCAAACTCGATCAAAGGTAAATGAATATCCCACGGACCACCGTACTCTAACACGCAGGATCTAAGCATATCCTCTAGTGTCTGTATTGTACGCTCACTCTGCCCGTCAGTCTGTGGATGATACGCTGTACTCAGATTTACCCTCGTTCTCAAACTTTTCTGTAAACTGTTCCAGAAGTTAGACACAAATCTAGAATCCCTGTCGGATACTATAGACAACGGAACTCCATGTCGACTAACTATTTCTTTTAAGTATAACTCTGCTAGAACGCTCAATGAGGCTGTCTCTTTTGTTCCTAAAAAGTGTGCACTCTTTGTCAGTCGATCAACAATTACCCAAATCATATCATTGCCTCTCTGAGTTCTGGGTAATTTTGTCACAAAAGCCATCGTAATATGATCCCATTTTCACTCTGGAATTTTCAAATGGTATCATTGCCTCTCTGAGTTCTGGGTAATTTTGTCACAAAAGCCATCGTAATATGATCCCATTTTCACTCTGGAATTTTCAAATGCTGTAATGAACCATAAGATTTATGATGTTCAGCTTTAACCTGAGCGCAAACGTGACACCTTTCTACCAATTGAGCAACATCTTTCTTCATTGTTGGCCATCAATACATCGGTTTCAAGTCGTTATACATCTTGGTACTACCTGGATGGACAGTCAACCTCGATTTTTGAGCTTCATTTAACATCAATTTCCTTACATCTCCAAGCATAAGTACCCAAATTTGGTTCTTAAACTTCTTAAGTCCACGAGAATCGTCAGTTAATTGATCGTTTATTTTGGTCATCAATTCAGTCTTTAAATTCTCCCCCAATAAAGATTGGGCTTGAACCTATCTTAACAGTTCAATAAGGTCTGAAACTATTTCGGTTCTCATAAATTTTACAGTCTCCACAGTTTTATTACTACTCAAAGCATCGGCAACAACATTTGCTTTGCTCGGGTGATACTTTATTTCACACTCTTAGTCTTTTATAAGCCCAATCCACTGTCTCTGTCGCATATTCAGTTCTTTCTGCGTGAAAATATACTGGAGGCTCTTATGATCTGTACATATTACACACTTTGTACTGTATAAGTAGTGTCTCCATAGCTTCAACGCAAATACCACTACAGCCATTTCTAAATCATGAATCGGATAGTTACGTTCGTGTGTCTTTAACTGACGAGAAGCGTACGCGATAACTTTATCTCTCTGCATCAGTACACACCCCAACCCGGCAATTGACGCATCACAATAAACCACGAAGTCGTCTGAACCCTCTGGTAATGCTAACACTGGAGCCTGACATAACAACTATTTAAGAGTCTGAAAGGCCCATTCCTATTGGTCTCCCCATCGAAAACTTACATCTTTTCTGGTTAATTTGGTCAACAGACCCTCTATTTTAGAAAAATCTTTTATCAACCGGCGATAATATCCCGCAAGACCCAAGAAACTCTTAACTTTTGTCGGCGTCTTTGGTGAATTCCAACCCATTACCACTTTTATTTTCGACGGATCCACTTTAATACAGGCCTCATAGATAACATGACCCAAAAACTGCACCTCTCGAAGCCAAAATTCACACTTCGAGAACTTAGCATATAACTGCTCTTTCTTTAACAACTCTAACACTAATTGAAGATGTGTCGCATGATCTGCCTCTGTCTTTGTATACACCACTATATCATCGATAAACACAAAAACAAACTGATCTAAATACGGTTTATAAACCATGTTCATCAGATCCATGAAGACTGTCGGAGCATTTGTTAACCCAAATGGCATAACCAAGAACTCGTAATGCCCATATCTCGTTCTGAACGCTGTCTTCGGTATATCCGATTCTGCAACCCGAACCTGATGATACTCGGATCTAAGATCTATTTTCAAAAAGTATGACGCACCCTGAAGCTGATCGAATAGATCATCGATTCTTGGCAAAGGATACTTATTCTTAACCGTCCTCTTATTTAATTCTCGATAATCTATACACATTCTCAGAGTATCGTCTTTCTTCTTTACAAACAACACTGGCGCACCCCACAGCGAGGAACTCGGTCTTATAAACCCCCTGTCTAACAATTCCTGTATATGAGACATCATTTCCCTGATTTCAGAAGGTGCTAACCTATAAGGAGCCTTAGCTACTGGAGTTATTCCCGAAACCAACTCAATCTTATACTCCACTTCTCATACCGGCGGCAACCCCTGTAACTCATTAGGAAATACCTCATGAAATTTTGAAACCACCGAAATATCGGTAACAGATCTCTTCTCTATCTTAGCATCAATAACATAAGCCATAAAAGACTCACACCCTTTAGAAAGTGAGTTCTTCGCCTTTATCATAAAAATTAATGGAAAACTGAACTCACCTCGTTTCCCTCGCGCCACAACACGGGTTCATTCGGTCAAACAGAAGGTCATTATCTTCTTATCACACTTGATGTGGGCCCTATGTAGGCTCATCCAGTTCATCCCTAACACTACGTCAAAACTAGGGATAGGCAACACTAAACGAGACATAGCAAACGGTCTACTATCAATTTCGATACTAGCTCCAGACACATACGTTGTGACTGGAACCGTCTTACCATCAGCTACCTCTACTCTAACAGGCTCAAGTAGCACAGCAGCAGATAACTTTAACTTAGTACAAAAATCTATAGAGTCCTATTTGCACCCGAATCAAACAATACTCTAGCAGGTATTGAGTTGATCATGAACATACCAGTTATGACATCATCATTATTAGTAGCGACCTCCACTGTCATCTGAAAGGCCCTTGCTTCCGCAGTCGGTGGGTTCTTTCTCTTCTGTCTACTAGAGGCTGTGGAACCCCCGACAGATTTCGAACACGCCCCTGACCCTACCCCAGAACTTGCGCCCTTTGACGCCTGACAACTTGCTGAACGATGACCTGGCTGATGACAACTCTACCAGACATTTTCCCTTAAGGAACACCCCTGAGACTCATGACCGACCATACCACATCTTAAACATCTTCTCGTTGCTTCAGAACACTGCCCACTGTGAGAAGACTTACAACCTTTACATCATTCTCCCTTTCCAGAACTAGATCCTGAACTTGCTTGATTACCTTTACCCCTTTATCTAAACCCAAATGATTTCTTAAACTTAGAACCTGATTGACTGGTAGCCTGACTACCCTGCGATACCACATTTCCTATATTCATACCCCTTGCTGCTCTAACATCACTTTCCACCATCTTTGCCATCACAAAAAGCCTAAGATTACATCGGCGCGTACCTCACAAACGTCCTGTATTTCGGCAAGATCATATTCAAAAAATGCTGGATTCTTGATTGTTCATCAGGTACCCATTGATGTATAAACATCTGCGGTATCATCCTCATTTCCAAAAATTCCATCTTAATTTTGTTCATGTCAAACACATTATAGTACTGTTCACACACCTTCGTGTAAAACTTCTCCCAGGTGATCATTCTAACTTGCTTCGGTGGGACACTAGCTATCACAGAATCCCACCTCACCATTGCTCTATCTTTCAATAACCTGCTCACATAAGTTACCTTCAGTTCTGGTTCACACTGACATGCCTCGAATGCTTTTTCAACCTCCCTTAACCAATTGAGAGTCGTAGTTGTGTCAGAACTTCCTGAGTAGGGAGAAGGTCCACAATCTCGGAATTCTTTAAAGGTAAATCTTTTTGGTGGTTGGAACTGCTGTTGGAATTGTTGTTGTGGAAATGATTGTTGATATATGGGTGGCTGAACTTGGTTCATCATCATTGGATTTGAGTACTGGTAGTTGATCTGTGGTGGTGTGATAGACTGAGGGAATTGATTTTGGAATGGGTATTGATACTGGTCCTAGTTTATTTGTGGTACGGTGCGTGACTGAGGAATGGTAAAACCTGACGGTGTATCCTCATTACCCGACTGTCTGGCTAACTCAAGCTCAGCAACCTTGTCCTGAGCTTCTTTAAGCTTGCTTTCAAGCTCATGCACATATTCTGCCTCATAGACATTTGCTTCATCCTCCTCATTCGGAGCACTGAACGTTCCAGGGTGGATCGGGTTTTTAGCGTTCGCATCCTTGTTATCTACCATCAGTGCTACAAAACACTTGCACAAAAGCTTAGTGGATAACTGTTAGTTTACTAATCACTAACATGCCCAACATCCTACATTCACTTAGCCTCATCCCACGTACATGTTTGACTTAACTCAGGGTTTAGGAACAAATACGGGCACGTACTTGCTGCTAAACCACTCTCTGATACCAACTTGTAACACCCTGATTGATTTTGATTTTTTTTATATATCACAACAGAAGTACATTTAATTACAAAAACATCCTTAGTTAATATTTACAAACCATAGTTAACAATTCATCTTAATAAACATTCGTTGCAATTTTACATAACGACGGTGTTACGTGAAAACAGTACGAAATAGAAAACATCAGAGTAAGCTCATAGTCAAACATGTCTTCTAACCCGTCCGCAACACCCGTCCTAAGCAGCAGTTGCTAAACCTGCAATGGGTGGAAATGTGGGGGAGTTAGCAGAACTGCTAAGTGAATGGATACTATCTAACAGACCAAGCATAAGCTACTGAACATGTAAAGGTCACAAATATGCTAACGTCCTAAACTAGCATATAACAACAACTGACAATATGAGGATCGGCGGCTTGTACGAGCACACGACTTAGCTGATCAGGCTACAGTCTACCGATAGTCCGCTTTACTGAATCCACTACATAACCGTCCAGGCGCAACACATGCGTCCTTCTATGCTATACTGAACAATCAGTAACATCATGACCCGACCAGGCTACCACAGTCGACCTCACGCAAACCCTACCTTGCCGCCTCGGTGGGTTCCCAACCTTGCAGCCTCGGTTGGTGTCCAACTAACAGTGCGCATATAAGATCACATATAATCAATCATGCAATCGTCCTAACTAGCATGGCAATATCTAACTACACATGGTATTCATACATGATATAAATATAAGAGTAAAGAGTCTGAACAAGTAGCGTTTCAGCTATTTAATATTCTATTCGGAGATAGACCCACTCACTGAATACCAACAACTAGCTCAGATAATCTATCACTGAGCTGCTTCCTTATCCTTATCACCTGAACATAAGGCAAATCAAGTTAGTTTCTGTCCGTTAGCACAAACCAGTACAATACAGTGAATCTGTATCAAAAGCGCCGCTAAAAAGTATACTCAACACTTATGTAATTTCAGAATTTACATTCTGATTATCATAAGACACGCGGGCAGTATAACGGCTAGGCATCAACACTTAGTAAAATATTCTACCCACAAAGACACTCGGTCGACTGACTCACATAGTCGGCCAACTGTGTCCACACACTCGGTTGAGTATCCTCTCACTCAGTTGACTGACTAAGTTAAATCATCAAGTCAGAACCCAGACACACTCGGTCGAGTGTGTCACTGATGTGCGTAGAGGTGTATACAAAATAGTAGTAATTTTTACAAGGAAATACTATTAAATACGATACAATTTTACACAAGTTATATATTTATTTATAGAATGGATATACCTAAACCTTGCTACAACACTTATAGACAGTGTACCTAATCATACAGTAGTGTAGTTTTTAGTAAGTCCGGTTCGTTCCACAGGGATCTAATAAACTAGTTCAACGCTATATTAGTTTTAACTTATAATTGTAAAAATACAAATATATATAAGTAATATTATTATTATAAAAGGGGGTTTTTACCGTTTAATGACCGGTTTGTCGATTTTAAAACTTTAGTCGCAGTTAAAACCTAATGTAAAATATTAAAAATAAAAATAACTTAATTTAAAGCGTAAAGTAAATGACAATAATGAAATTGCGATAAATAAAAGTGCGATAAATAAAATTGCGATAAAATAAAAGTACGATAATTAAAAGTGCAATAAAATGCCAGTAAATAAAAGTGCGATAATTAAAAGTGCAATTAAATATGAAATAAAGGAAATTAAATATGAAATAAAGGAATTATGCTTATTTAAACTTCCGTAATCATGATGTTTGACGTGTTGATTTTAGTTTATTACCATGGGTTAATTGTTCTTTGTCCTGGATTATTCGATATGTCCATACGGATTTGTCCATAATAGTCCATCAGTCATAATCATAAAGTGCGGAAGTCTTCATCAAATTATTCTTATTCCTGAAGTCAAATATTCCAACTAATTAGGGACTCGAATTGTAACAAGGTCTTAATACTTTGTTTAATGAATACACCAGGTTATCGACTGCGTGTAGTCCAAGGTTTTACTACTTTGTTAACAATTACACCAATTACCCTTGAATGTAATCCACCCTTGTTTCAAAAAGTCTATTAACTATTAATACAGTTCCGTGTCCGGTAAAATGAACAATTATTGGTATTTATAGATATCCCGCCCACCGTACCCAGTCAAGCGTATGTGGTTATATATAAATACGTCAAATTATAAGTCTATATATTAAATTAATGAGGTATCGTTTAGTTAATATAAAGCCCATTAATAGCCCATAATCTAATTTCCACAAGTGTCTTTCTTTTGTCCAAACCCCAATTATGGTACAAAGCCCAATTACCCCGTCTTAATATTTTAGCCCAACATCATGATTACTTCGGCTTAAATAAGCATAATAATAACTTAGCTACGAGACATTAATTTAAAAAGGTTGAACATAACTTACAATGATTAAAAATAGAGTAGCGTTATACGGACAAAATTTCGACTTACACCCTTACAACATTCGCTAACATACCCTTATTATTAGAATTTAAAATTAAAATTAAAATTAAAATATAATACATATATATATATATATATATATATATATATATATATATATATATATATATATATATATATATATATATATATATATATATATATATATATATATATATGTATACGTGAGAGAGATAGAGAAAAAGATATGTTAAGTTCGCTCAAAACTGCGAAATTTATAGGCATGTGGCCACAAAAAGTGGCCCATGCGATCGCATGGATATTAAGCCTACAGGCCATGCGATCGCATGGAGGTAGGTACCAGCTCACATTACTTTGTTTTCTTTCTTGCCGACGGTTTTCATAAATAAATATAATATATAAATAATTTTAAGAATTATTTAAATATTATATTATATTTATGTGCATAGTTGACTCGTAATTTTTAGTCCGTTGCGTCGAGCATTGAGAGTTGACTCTGGCCCCGGTTCCAGATTTTCGAACGTCCTTGCGTACAATTTAATATCTTGTATTTTGCGTTTTGCGTCTTGTACTCTTGTAATTTCGAGACGTTTCTCATCAATAATTTGAACCTCTTTGATTGTACTTTGTACTTTTTAGCTTTTTGGTCGTTTGCGTCTTCAATTCGTCGAATCTGTCTTTTGTCTTCACCTTTTATTAATTAAACGAATATCACTTGTAAATAAAAAAATTGCAACTAAAAGCTTGTCTTTCTTGAGGGATAATGCTATGAAATATATGTTCATTTTTAGCATTATCAAATATTCCCACACTTGAGCGTTGCTTGTCCTCAAGCAATATAGTTTTGAAATAAAAACATACTGGAATCACTTCTTTATTCTTCCCACTTTGTACATCAGTGAATTCTATACGGCGGTATGAATAATGGTAGTAACGTTGTGATTTACAGTCCCATATGACTATGAAATTTTAGATCCTTAAGGAAATTGGATCTTTATGAAAACATTTGATCTTTTGAGAATTCATTCTAGCTTTTACCCTAGATAAGTTTTCCGGAATAACCCTTCACCGGTGTTTGCAAATTGTTTTTGTGGGTTTGGTGGGTTTCAGATTTGAAAATTTTAGCTCAAAACTTGTGGTTTTGTGTCACCCACTTGCTAACCTTGTATTGGTAAAGCAACACGTCCAGTATACTTGCTCCGTATATTACCTTCCGGTAAACTACCGTCCGGTTGTAAAGGAAAGCGTTGAACAAGCAACTGTTAAGGCAATGTCCCATGACATGCTTTAAATTATGGTCTATAACGTGTCGGATGCAATTACTATCCTTTGTAGGAGCAATAGTAAAGTTCACCCTTATGGTTTTTCGGTCTCGTCCAAGGTCCTGTCTTTGACCATGCTATGCAACCACCGTTCTTACGGTTGACACCCGATTTTTTTCAGGTGACCTAATGAATTCCAGGTGAATTCCTAGGATTTTACGTTCAATGGTAATGAACGCATTAAAAATGGGTTTTTCAGAAAACAAATCGGTTTGTAATTTTGATCAAAATATTTTCTCGTTTAAGCTCGAGTTTAGATATCATTGAATTCCATGAGTTTGAATTCTCAATCTTTAAAAGTCAATCTCAAGGATTGAGTAATATCAGGCTTAAAAGCTGATTTTTGATCTTTAAGGAGATTATCCTTTCTGGGGGTCTGATTCATTAGTCTTATCAAGCTAATTTGCACGGCGCCCTCCCCATTTTACGAGACAGATCCTCTCATGGTTAGGATAAGTCTGACCACTTGGCGACCCTGTTTGATGCTGAGGTCCATGGATTTTCTGCTGATTTTAGAGATGACTTTTCTTGATTTTTTGTCAACCTACAGCTGGTCTGGACGACAACTTCATGACCTAAATCAAGAAGCGCGTTTCTTTTTCGGAAGACTTTACTTCCTTTTAATGACGGAATTGATTCATCGTGTAGATCCATCTTTCTTTCAAATATATTACAGTTTTTCGGGTAAAACGGTTAATTTTGTCCAAAACAAAAGTATCTTCAGTTATTTGTACAAAAATATGTGACATATGTTTTAAATAACTTGGTAAATTTTTCCCACACTTGGCTTTTATTTTCCTTTCTTCGCCTTTTTATTGTCCTCTATTCCATTTTAAATGAATTCTAACATTTTGGTTTGTTTCTCAATTTATGTCCTTTCCGAGGTAACAATAATTTCGGTATTAACACCTAGTTTTATCGTTCATAAATATGTATAAACATGATTTTGAATTCATTTATTTGAAAAATTTTGAAAAATTTTACTAGAATTGGGTAGTCAGTATATAAGACTAAGGCTGTTCTTTATTATCAGAGAGCACTAGATTCTAATACAACTACTGCGTTACTAGTATTTTTAATGGTAACCAAGTGTATAAGTTAAAATTTTAAAAATCCGAAAGAATTTAACCCCTTCCCACACTTAAGATCTTGCAATGCCCTCATTTGCAAGAAATCAGTAACAATTTAAATTATTGAGGGTGATCAGCGTAGAAAAATGATTAAATTTTACCAAAGTTTCCAAACATATTAGCTTTTGTTTGTTGAATGATAAATGGTGCTCATCATTTGTTCATTCCGTCTTGTTACATCACATTTGTTTTTCATTTTATCGTCAAAATTAGTAGCTTTTGCTGAACTTAATGCCAGTCTTTGAAAATGCGCTGTTTTACCCTGTTGTATACATGAAATAAAATACATACAATACAAATATAAACATGCATGGTAATTTGAAATGGGACTTAAAATCCCACTTTCAAATCAAATATGAAATATTAGTACAACAAATAAAAATATTAAACATTACAATAAAAGTATCAAAATATAATGTGTTTAAACATAAATAAATAGAAATAATAAAAAGATAAAAATCATAGAAATCACCAACAGGAACTATATCAATCTGGATAGGGGTTCCAGTTCATGTTTTCGTCCGGGTTCCATGGTTGGTGATAGGTATACCGGTAGGCCTGGTTAGGGTCGTAGAGAGTATATGGTGGTCTCATCTCGGGCTGGTGTGGAGGATAGTAAGCGGGTCGGGTCGGAACGTAGTGATCCTGAGGTGACAGCCGGCACATGATCTGACGCTGATGATAGTCCCATCTATCATGCTGTCGTTGCCTGGAATGCTCGTAATCATTCCGGGCTTGCCACTGCTCCATCCGACTAAATCTCTCCCCGTTTGTCATATCTACATCATCGACACGCTGGTAGACGTCAGTCATAGCCTCCCTAATGACATCCCTAATGTCATCCGCTTCCTCCATTTCCTCATCTGAACCTCTATCTACCTGAGGATGACTACCAACATAGGGTATTGCCTGATTGCGTCTGCTTTTTAATACCTTAGCACCCTGATAGACCCTCAATCCTAAAGGCTCAACCTGTTCCCTACATTCTAAAAGTGGACCTCCTTGATCCATATCTACACCCAAATACTCTCCAATGAGTGTAACAAAAATACCTCCTCCTATTATTCCCCCTTCCTGTATTCCTTCCACCATCTTAGCCAAATAAAAACCAACATAGTAAGGGATATTAACAAAGCCTCTTGGGTCTTGAATACACTTTAGGTAGAATAAATCATGTAAGGTCATTTTCTCCTTATTGTGACCTCTCTGTGTAATCGAGTTAGCCAAAAATCTATGAATTATATGAAGCTCGGCTTTGTTAATATGTAAGTAGGAGTGTTTTCCTCCCAGCGTAAAAACATTATAATCTGACATACGCCTCCAGACGGCGTTCGCGTCAAAATTCCTATCTACCCTTTCACTACGATAAATCAAATTCATACAATCGGGTAGTAGTAATTCACCAGGAGTGTATATCTGCAAAGCCCTGGCCATGTCCAGCATGGACATCCTGTACATCCTACGGCCAAGTATAAATCTAAGAAAACTTCTATCATCTAATCTATCTACATCTGCATTTAACGCTATAGTACTCATAAGCTCAATACACCATTCCTTATATACAGGTCTACGAATGGTGAATAGACGTTCCCAATCGGAAAAAGAAGAACTGCCATACCTTTGGATCAGATGCTCCCTAACTGAGTTAACTAGTTGGACCCTTTCTAAAGGCTCCCAATCGATTACCCTCGGCACTTCTACATTTTTCGGTATCAGTTTGAATTTGTTACTTTGATATGTCGGGTAATCTCTCCAGCTTCTATCGAATCTCAGATTAGGATGCAACGTGTGTTCAGGAATCGTTGGGTATTCTACAGGCGGATGCATCGGAAATACTATAAAGGCATTAACAAATTGTAGCGGATCATAATAAGGTACGTGTTGATCTGGTTGATATTGTTGTTCCTGTTGTGGTTCTTGTTCGGGTTCTGGTTCGTATTGCAATTCTGGCTCAGGTTCCGGTTGTGGTTGTCTAGATGATGATGATGCACCTCCAGTTTCAGTATATTTCTTTTTTTGAAAAATCCGAATCTAGGCATGATTATAGCGGATTGTAGGATGAAATTTGATGAATTTTGATGAAAATTTGGGAATTTTTGAGAGTGTTTTTGTGTGTGTTCGTGTATGTGTGTGTTGATAATGAGGCAGAGACCAGGCGACTTGAGTTTTTGATTCTGCCCAGTTTTCCACTGCCATACGATCGCATGGCTACATAAGGTAAACCCCATGCGATCGCATGGGGTCCAGGTAAAGTTTTTTTTTTTTTTTTATAAAAACTTATACTAATAAAACATAAATTAATAAAATTTAAAAAAAATTGTTTCTTTTTAGGAGTGAGGGTGTTTCGGATCGTTGTCCTAGTCTGTCCCTCGATAAAAATTTAAAATTTGTCAATTCAAAGCGCGGTTTTAAAAGTAAAGATTTTTGGGTTTTTTAATGTTTTTGGCTTACTTTAATTCAATAAGATTAAAAATAATGATAATAAAAGTTCTCGTCCCTCCCTTGGGTAGAGCAATTTCGGTTCAATGACCTAGTTTTCAACTCAAGACGAATTTTAAAAATCATATTTTTATCTTAGTAAAATAAATTAAATTTTTGTTTTTAAATTCACACCAAACTTAAATTTAAAATGCATAAAATTAAAAATTCATATTTATTAAAATTTTAAAAATTCACACCAAATTTATATTATAATTTTGTTTTTATACATACAAACTTATATTAAAAACATAAAATTTTCAAATATTTACAAACTTAAATATGTTGATCTAAAAAGTTTACAATAATAATTTAAAAACAAAGTAAAAATTAAAATTAAAATTTTTTTTGGTCTTTTATCCCACTTTAATCAATCAAATATTATCAAAAATATACGCCCCTTTTTTCGGTAAAGTAATTTCGGCTATATTACCTAGTTTTACTCCTGACGGATTTCTGAAATATTTTGGGTTGATTGATTAAAGATATTTATACCTTAAGAATAAACGGTAAATTTCGCAGTGATGTAATAAATTTTTGCATGATATCAATAATTTCGGTTACGCATACCTAATTTTATTGAATACCAATTTAATACTTTATAGCGAACGATTCAGCGTTTATTATCAAAAGGTTAAAAGCAATAAAAATAAAAATAAAAAACTGTACATACTTACCTGTGAGATAGAATTCTCAGTGACCTGCTTTAGCCCACTCATAAGATAGTCGGACTAATTGGTTTTCCATAGCTACATAGGCATAACCTCGAGCATTCAATGATTTTTCTTCGAAACATATGAACGGTCCTTCTCTACATAAAGTAACGAACTCGGTATTGGAATATGTATGATTCGTCAAGCATTTTCCTTCGTGTGATCATTTTCCGCATTTGTGACATCTTTTAAGGTGTCGTGCTCTTCTTTTCGCTGCGGATTTTGATTTTCCTTTACCAAAATGTAACTTATTATGATCGTTCCTGAGTTCTTTTCTCACTCCGTCCAATTTGGCTCTTATTATTGATATCAGGTCACTTGGGAGTGTGTCATTATTACGTTTAGTTATCAAAGCATGTAGCATTAGACCATGGTTTAGTTCACAGGAATTCTTCATCTCGTAAAACCTAAAAAATAAAAATTCAGAATGGGGGGAGAAGACTAGTTCTTTAGGGTCTGCTAGGGAAAGACCATTCAGATTCCATTCTCGAGAACTACACGAAAACAGAATATCTAACTCTAACAGAAATACATATTACCCTAAAAAGATTCGAACCTCCCAACACTTAGTTAGATGTGGTGTCGAAATTGTGATTAACTTCATTTTCAATTGGACTATCAACAACTTGTATATCTTTGACTTTTGCTTCAATCCATTTGTTGATTTCCTCTGTAACTTTCACAAATTCAACTAACATTGCCTTTTCTTTTGGTGATAAATTGGATACTAATCGGTTACATAACTTAAAGTTTCCCTTAATCCTAGCATCGTGAATCCATTTATAAAGTTTCTTTATTGAACTGTTAAAAACGGGTTCATCTAATTTCGTATCATCAACGGGGTTCTTTGTGATCGGATCATCATTAAGTGTTTCTTCATCTTCCCCACACTTATGCATTTTTATTGGTTTAACAGTTTTGGTTGGTGGAGATCTAAACTTTCGGTTCACAAAGGTGACCGATTTATCACCATCCCTAAGTGTCATTCTACCTTCTCTTACATCAATGAATGCTTCGGTGGTTGCTAAAAATGGGCGACCTAAAATTAGAGGAATATCAAGGTTTTCCTCCATATTAATCACTATGAAGTTTGCAACAAAGGTCAAACTTCCCACGTTAACAAGTAAATTATTTGCTATTCCAACCGGTTGTTTAATGGTTAGGTCAAATGATTGAACACCTATTTTGGTTGGTTTTAATTTACCCATACCTAATCTTTTGTATAAGGAAAGAGGCATAATATTTGCACTTGCTCCTAAATCTGCGAGTCCATTATATATAGCACCATCTTTAAGCAAGCAAGAAATGATAAATTCGCCCAGGTCTCCTACTTTAGTAAGTCGAGTTGGTTTGTAAATCTTTTTCGGTTGTTCTTTTCTTGGTTCTTTCACTTCTTTTTCTTCATTCCTTGGAATGGGAGGTTTGTATAGAAATTCTTCTTCATCACTCCAACTTGAATCCTCCCCATTTTTCAATTTTGATTTTTCATATGTTGTTGATAACATATTTATGTTTTCATTTTGAAGATTTTCTTGGGTGGTGAAATTATGATTGACTTCATTGTCAACTTCCATCGGACCATGTATGTAATGTTTAACTCTGTGACCATTAACTTTAAATTCAATCCCATTTGAATTTATTAACTCTATTGTTCCGTATGGGAAAACTCTTTTGACTATAAATGGTCCAGACCATCTTGATTTCAATTTTTCAGGAAATAGCTTGAATCGTGAATTGAAAAGAAGAACTCTGTCTCCTTCTTTAAATTCTTTTGAACTTCTGATTCTTTTATCATGCCATTTCTTCATTCTTTCCTTATAGATTAAGGAATTTTCGTATGATTCATGTCTTAATTCTTCTAATTCGTTTAGTTGACTTAATCGTAGACGTCCAGCTTCATGTAAATCAAGATTACATGTCTTCAAAGCCCAAAATGCTTTGTGTTCAATTTCTACTGGAAGATGACATGCTTTTCCGTAAACGAGTTTAAAAGGTGTGGTTCCAATTGGAGTTTTGTAGGCTGTTCTAAAAGCCCAGAGTGCATCCTCCAATTTCATGGACCATTCCTTCGAATTTGATCCTACGGTTTTCTCTAGAATACGTTTTAAAGCTCGGTTGGTATTTTCAACTTGTCCACTTGTTTGTGGATGATAAGCGGTTGAGATTTTATGAGTTACTCCATATCTTTTGAGAACTTTCTCAAGTTGATTATTACAGAAATGAGTACCCCGATCACTTATTAAAGCTTTCGGTGTTCCGAACCTTGCAAAAAGACGTTTTAAAAAGTTGACTACAACTCGGGCATCGTTACTCGGGAGAGCTTGTGCTTCCGCCCATTTAGATACATAATTAATGGCAACGAGAATGTAGAGATTATTATGAGATTTTGGAAATGGACCCATAAAGTCAATACCCCAAATGTCAAATACTTCACATACTTGAATGACATTTTGTGGCATTTCATCACGTTGACTTATTTTTCTGGCCCTTTGACATGCATCACAGGATTTGCAAAGAAGGTGTGCGTCTTTGAAAATTGTAGGCCAATAAAATCCAACATCGTAAACTTTTCTTGCTGTGAGTTGAGGCCCATAATGCCCTCCTGTTGGTCCTGTGTGACATTGGTTTAAGATTTGACTAGCTTCATCTCCAAATACACATCGATGTATTATTCCATCGGGACAACTTTTAAACAAATGTGGATCTTCCCAGAAATAGTGTTTTATATCACTAAAGAATTTTTTTCGTTTTTGGTACGACAACCCTTTTTCAAGGAATCCACATACTAAGTAGTTTGCATAGTCTGCAAACCATGGAATTTTATTATAATCTATCTTCAATAGATATTCATCAGGGAAGTTATCTTGTATGGACGATTCATTTAGAACTTCTAATTCAGGATTTTCAAGACGAGAAAGATGATCGGCAGCGAGATTTTCTGCTCCCTTTTTATCTCGGATTTCAATATCGAACTCTTGTAAGAGTAATATCCAACGGATTAATCGTGGTTTGACATCTTGTTTTGAAAATAGGTATCTAAGAGCAGAATGGTCGGTATAGACCACCGTTTTAGCTAGAACGAGATATGAACGAAATTTGTCAAAAGCAAAGACAATAGCAAGGAGTTATTTTTTAGCAGTTGTATAATTCGTGTGTGCTCCTTGTAACATCTTACTAGCATAATAAATAGGTTGAAATCGTTTTTCAATCCTTTGTCCTAAAACGGCTCCCATTGCAAAATCACTTGCATCGCACATAAGTTCAAATGGTAGATTCCAATTTGGAGTTATCATGATCGGCGCATTAGTGAGTTTCTCTTTAAGAATATTAAAAGATTTGATACATTCATCTAAAAAGATGAATGGAGCATCCTTTTCTAGGAGTTTATTCATAGGAGTGGAAATTTTAGAAAAATCTTTTGAAAATTAGGTCTTTGCTGATTGTAAGTATTATTGGATACTTGTTGATTGCTAGGACCTTGTTGGTTGTTGTATGGAACATTTCGATTATAATTCTAATTTTGATTGTAGATCGGTCTTGGCGGTTGATAATTATTCTGATAATTATTTCCAGGCCTTTGGTTTATGTATGAAACATTCTCTCTTTGTTCCATTGTTAGTTCAATACTGAGACAATCTTTTGTCAAATGTGGTCCTCCACACTGCTCACAACTAATTCGTATTGAGTGGATATCTTTAGTCATCTTCTCCAATCGTCTCTCGACAGCATCTATCTTTGCGGAAATGGAATCAAAGTCATGGCTAGAATCGGCTCTAGCTGCTTTAGATGATCTAACGATATCTTTTTCTTGGTGCCACTCATGTGAGTGGGAAGCAGTGTTATCAATAATTTTGTAAGCGTCAGTTGCGGTTTTCTTCATAATGGAACCACCACTTGCTATATCGATATCTTTTCGTGTAGTGATGTCGCATCCTTGGTAGAATATTTGTACTATTTGACAAGTGTCTAAACCATGTTGCGGACATCCTCTCAATAACTTTCCAAATCTTGTCCACGCCTCGTAAAGAGTTTCATTTGGCTTTTGTGTGAACGTAACTATTTCTCCTTGAAGTCTCACGGCTTTAGATGCCGGAAAGAATTGTTTAAGAAATTTTTCAACTAAAACGTCCCATGTATCAGTCGCCCTTTCAGGTAACGATTCTAACCAATCTTTGGCTTCTCCCTTTAAAGTCCAGGGAAATAACATGAGATATATCTGTTCATCCTCTAC
The DNA here is from genome assembly GCF_046630445.1 of Rutidosis leptorrhynchoides. Lineage (NCBI taxonomy): Eukaryota > Viridiplantae > Streptophyta > Magnoliopsida > Asterales > Asteraceae > Rutidosis > Rutidosis leptorrhynchoides. The sequence continues at coordinate 388,913,620 of NC_092336.1, read as the reverse complement.
TTCTCTTATTTTAAATAGAGTACAGATCCTATTAAAAGTACGAAGATGTTCATTTGGATCTTCCTTCGGCGCACCACTAAATTGGCATTGATTAGTTACCATGTGTAGGATTTGTCCTTTAATTTCATAATCTGGCGCGTTAATGTCTGGTTGAGTAATTGCGTGACCTTGGCCAGTGCGTTTAGCTCGCATTCGGTCTTTCATACTTAGAGGTTTCTGATTTTCCATGATTGAATTTGTTGAATCTGAATCACTAAGGGATTCTGATTTAATGGGTTGTTCATCAACAATCTATGTTTGAATGATTGGTGGTTCCGGAGGAAAGATTAATGGTTCAGGATCTCTGAATTGTCCCTGAATATCCTCCGGATTCTCAATTGTGAGGTCGGGTTCAAAAAATGGATTATCGGAAATTTGAATTGGAGTACTTGGTTGACTGGATGACGATTCTAAAGAAAAATCAACGGCAACAATATTGGCTAGATGTCTTGATCTGGTTACAGGTGGTGAACGTACAAAAGGTGGTGAACGTTTTGCTCGGTGCATTCACTGAATATCCTATTAGTTATAAAAGATAAAAATTATAAAAGTTATCAAATTAATAGACTTTTCTGATTTTGCCCACGTTTCGAATAGCCAATAGATGTAGCAGGTAGCCAGGACCCTTCAAATCGGAAGCCCACAACTCGCCACTAACAAATCCAACTATTACTACGAACCAGAAAATTTTGGGTGTCTATCAATTTAACCACTTAAAATAATCTTTCGTCGAAGTTTAAAGAAATTTTAGAGAAGAAATAGAAAATTCTATGTCCTAAAAAAAAAACTAGAGCGGCGAAAAATAAGAAAGAAAAAGAGCGCATCGAAAAACGTCGAAAAATAAATGGTCGAAAAAAATAATAAAAAGAACGTAGCGCGTCGAAACTTAAAAGTCTAAAAACTAAGAATTAAAAGTTGCGTCTAAAAATATTAAAGCTTAAAAGGAATTCTATATTCAAAACAGTAGAAACTTAAAAAGTACTAAAATTTATAAAAACGGCGTCGCAAAATTCTAAAGCACCTAAATCTTAGTCTAAAGAAAAAACACTTAAGGGATTTTACGGCAAAGCCTAAAAATCTAGAAGTAAAAATAACTATGGCAAAAACTATGACTTAAAACTAAATACGAACGAAAAATACAAATATTACGCTAAAATAAATAAAAAGATATAAAATATAAAAATAAACTTAAAGTTGTAAAAAGTACAATTTTTATAAAAATATTATTTTTATATTATTTATTTTATAAAACTATTAATTTTATATATTTAATAAAACTAATTAAACTAAAAATACAAATTAAATAAATAACTAAACTAAATAATTGAAAACTAAACCCTAATTAGGGTTTTAATTAATAATAATAATAATAATTACCCCGTAATTAATGCTGTTCTAGGTTCAGAGCCGCGTGTCAGAGCAGGCCATGCGATCGCATGGTATTCTCGTTAAAAATCCATGCGGTCGCATGGAGTAGGGTTTCGGGCCAGGTCTGGGCTGCTACAGTACCAGGCCGATTGTTTTACTATTTTTTTTTGTTTTCTGTTTTATATTTATACAAAAATATAAATAAAAATTAAATACAACTTATATTTTTACAAAAATATCTACCTATTAGTTTTTGTAACTAAAAGAAAATACAAACTTTTTAATTTTTTTTTTTTTATTTTGAACAACTCTTAAAAATATAAATATATATATATTTTTTTATGGTTTTTGTATTCTTAAAGTTTAAAACGTATTTTTACAAAAGCGCATTTTTACAAAAGTAAACTAAATTTTTTTTATATATATATATAGCATTTCGTTTTCGGCGTTTTTAGTGTCCCCGGCAGCGGCGCCAAAAATATTTGATGTGCATAGAGGTGTATACAAAATAGTAGTAATTTTTACAAGAAAATACTATTAAATACGATACAATTTTACACAAGTTATTTATTTACTTATAGAATGGATATACCTAAACCTTGCTACAACGCTTATAGGCAGTGTATCTAATCGTACAGTAGTGTAGTTTTTAGTAAGTCCGGTTCGTTCCACAGGGATCTAATAAACTAGTTCAACGCTATATTAGTTTTAACTTATAATTGTAAAAATACAAATATATATATAAGTAATATTATTATTATAAAAGGGGGTTTTTACCGTTTAATGACCGGTTTGTCGATTTTAAAACTTTAGTCGCAGTTAAAACCTAATGTAAAATATTAAAAATAAAAATAACTTAATTTAAAGCGTAAAATAAATGACAATAATGAAATTGCGATAAATAAAAGTGTGATAAATAAAATTGCGATAAAATAAAAGTACGATAATTAAAAGTGTAATAAAATGACAGTAAATAAAAGTGCGATAATTAAAAGTGCAATTAAATATGAAATAAAGGAAATTAAATATGAAATAAAGGAATTATGCTTATTTAAACTTCCGTAATCATGATATTTGACGTGTTGATTTTAGTTTATTACCATGGGTTAATTGTTATTTGTCCTGGATTATTCGATATGTTCATACGGATTTGTCCATAATAGTCCATCAGTCATAATCATAAAGTGCGGAAGTCTTCGTCAAATTATTCTTATTCCCGAAGTCAAATATTCCAACTAATTGGGGACTCGAATTGTAACAAGGTCTTAATACTTTGTTTAATGAATACCCCAGGTTATCGACTGCGTGTAGTCCAAGGTTTTACTACTTTATTAACAATTACACCAATTACCCTTGAATGTAATCCACCCCTGTTTCAACAAGTCTATTGACTATTAATCCAGTTCCGTGTCTGGTAAAATGAACAATTATTGGTATTTATAGATATCCCGCCCACCGTACCCAGTCAAGCGTATGTGGTTATATATAAATACGTCAAATTAAAAGTCTATTTATTAAATTAACGAGGTATCATTTAGTTAATATAAAGCCCATTAATAGCCCATAGTCTAATTTCCACAAGTGTCGTTCTTTTGTCCAAACCCCAATTATGGTACAAAGCCCAGTTACCCCGTCTTAATATTTTAGCCCAACATCATTATTACTTCAGCTTAAATAAGCATAATAATAACTTAGCTACGAGACATTAATTTAAAAATGTTGAACATAACTTACAATGATTAAAAACAGCGTAGCATTACACGGTCAGAATTTCGACTTACACCCTTACAACATTCGCTAACATACCCTTATTATTAGAATTTAAAATTAAAATTAAAATTAAAATATAATATATATATATATATATATATATATATATATATATATATATATATATATATATATATATATATATATATATATATATATATATGTATACGTGAGAGAGATAGAGAAAAAGATATGTTAAGTTCGCTCAAAACTGCGAAATTTATAGGCATGTGGCCACAAAAAGTGGCCCATGTGATCGCATGGATATTAAGCCTACAGGCCATGCGATCGCATGGAGGTAGGTACCAGCTCACATTGCTTTGTTTTCTTTCTTGCCGACGGTTTTTATAAATAAATATAATATATAAATAATTTTAAGAATTATTTAAATATTATATTATATTTATCTGCATAGTTGACTCATAATTTTTAGTCCGTTGCGTCGAGCGTTGAGAGTTGACTCTGGTCCCGGTTCCGGATTTTCGAACGTCCTTGCGTACAATTTAATATCTTGTATTTTGCGTTTTGCGTCTTGTACTCTTGTAATTTCGAGACGTTTCTCATCAATAATTTGAACATCTTTGATTGTACTTTGTACTTTTTAGCTTTTTGGTCATTTGCGTCTTCAATTCGTCGAATCTGTCTTTTGTCTTCACCTTTTATTATTTAAACGAATATCACTTGTAAATAGAACAATTGCAACTAAAAGCTTGTCTTTCTTGAGGGATAATGCTATGAAATATATGTTCGTTTTTAGCATTATCAGTCACTCAACCGGTCAATCATCAGAGACAGTCGGGCGAGTGTCAAGATACACTCGGGCGAGTGTCAAGAGACACTCGGCCAACTGTGTTCATCTGCAGATGAAGATGAACACAGCTACGGGTTTAACCCAAAATTCGCCATTTCTTGCTCTAAAGCATGTTTCTTTCCTCAAAACTGGTCAAATCAAGTACACTAAACATCAATAAGCATAAACCCACAAGATTTTGACACAAACAACTTCAAAATCAATCATTTTGACCCAAATTGCACTTTTAAAAAACTTAACACAAAAACCCCATTTTCTCAAAGATTAGAGTTTGAAACACTTTGATTCTTACCTCAATAGACTCAGTATATCGTAAGGAACAAGATGATGCAAAAGATTTGAGCTCTAGAACACCAATTAACAATCTAGAGTTTGAGATAGAAGATGAAGTGAGTACGGGTGTTTGGTGAGAAAATTCTAGAGAGATAGAGAAAATGATAATAAAATGCCGCTCAATACACTTAATTTGGGTTAAAACTCCATTCCCCACAACACACGGGTATTTACCAGTTATCTGATAACTTTCGTACTTAATTTGACAACCCTAACAGAATCCAAATTAAATAAACGAACCTGTTCTGTGACCCTTGTCACAAACTGGTTTTAACTAGATAATAAACTAACATAAAATATTCAATTAAAATAAAAGCAAAATTTGCCACACAATTATGCCTAAGGGCAAAAAGGTCATCTTACATCTATGCCCGATCAGAGGATGTTACATCTTCTTTTTCTGATGCTCGGCGCGGGGGCCGGTGCCCTAGATCTCGAACCTCCACGACAAGTTGGTAAACGACGAAAATCTAAGAACAAAGGGTTACGAAAAATGGTCGAAGCATCAGGACGACTAGATATTGATTTTGATCTTGATTTTAATACGGGTAATCCGGTAGGCCCGAATTGTCATAAATTTTTTAATTTGATAGCGAGTGTTGTTAGGAACCCGAGGTTCCCGAAACATTACAAGAGTTAGGCGGAGGTACCTATGGAATACAAAGACCTAATCTGCCTTGAAATCCGAGTAAGTTTAATTAATTAGTACTTATACATATACCTATACATATACATATACTTACACACACACATATATATATATATATATATATATATGTATATATATATATATGTATATGTATATATATATATATATATATATATATATATATATATATATATATATATATATATATATATAATCTATTACTTTTTGTTGTAGAATTTTTTTAACATCAACACATGGCTTGACGGTGAGATTCAAGAAAATAAAGTCTGGGCCGGGATTAAGCAGATTTCCGGGGATAGATGGAAAAATGCTAACAGTGAACAAAAATGGTATTTCGAAATAGTATTTAATGATGATCCTGATAATGTTCATTCCTGACACCACCGGACGATGAACCGGAACTCTGGAATCAATTCGTTGATTTTATGCTTAATAACCCAAAGTATCAAGAGCATTGTAGGATTAATGCTATAAACAGGTCTAAAGTCAAATACCCAAGTTTGCATGGTAGCAAATTTATCGCCCAACGTTTAGTAAATTACTTAAACCTCCTTGTTATTAATGTTTTATATAATCGATAAAATGTTAGAAATTAGGTTATTTGATTTGTATACATTTAAATTATTTTATTGTGTGTTTGTAGCATGACCCACTACCAAAGATCCGATCAAAAATTACAAGAAAATGCACAGAAACAAGGGTATCAAAGTGTGGATTGACGACAAACCAAAAGCGGACTACGTAAGTGATAAATTTTTATAGAATTTAGTGTACTACTTATAAATATAAGTATATATATATATATACAAGTATATATATATATATATATATATATATATATATATATATATATATATATACAAGTATAAATTTTTATAGATATTAGTGTACAACTTATATATATATATATATATATATATATACACACACACATGTATAAATAGTGTTTTAACTTTGTAGGAACATGATAATGCTAAAAAAGAACATATATTTCATAGCATTATCCCTCAAGAAAGACAAGCTTTTAGTTGCAATTGTTCTATTTACAAGTGATATCCATTTAAATAATAAAAGGTGAAGACAAAAGACAGATTCGACGATTTGAAGATGCAAACGACCAAAAAGCTAAAAAGTACAAAGTACAATCAAAGTGGTTCAAATTATTGATGAGAAACGTCTCAAAATTACAAGAGTACAAGACGCGAAACGCAAAATACAAGATATTAAATTGTACGCAAGGACGTTCGAAAATCTGGAACCGGGACCAAAGTCAACTTTCAACGCGCGACGCAACGGACTAAAAATTACAAGTCAACTGATGCTATGCGAGGTGTATATGAAATAGCTTATATTTTACTAGGAAAAACTATTAAATACGATACAATTTTACACAAGATATTTATTTATTTATAGAGTGGATATACTTAAACCTTGCTACAACACTTATAGGCAGTGTACCTAATCGTACAGTAGTGTAGTTTTTAGTAAGTCCGGTTCGTCCACAGGGAATCTTTTAAACAAAGCTTAACGCTATATTAGTTTTAATTTATAAAAATACAAATATATAAATAAGTAATATTATTATTATAAATGGGGGTTTTTACCGTTTAATGACAGGTTTGTCGATTTTTAAAACTTTAGTCGCAGTTAAAACCTAATGTAAAATATTAAATAAATATAACTTAATTTAAAGCGTAAAGTAAATAACGATAATGAAATTGCGATAAATAAAAGTGCGATGAAATAAAATACAATAATTAAAAAGTGCGTTAATTAAAAGTGCAATTAAATACAATGACAATAAATAAAAGTGCGATAATTAGAAGTGCAATTAAATATAAAATAAAGGAAATTAAATATGAAATAAAAGAATTATGCTTATTTAAACTTCCGTAATCATGATGTTTGACGTGTTGATTTTTAGTTTTATGCCCATGGGTTAATTGTCCTTTGTCCTGGATTATTTAATATGTCCGTCTGGTTTTTGTCCATAACAGTCCATCAGTCATAAATATAAAGTGCGAGTGTCCTCGTCAAATTATCCTTATACCCGAAGTTAAATATTCCAACTAATTGGGGACTTAAACTGTAATAATATTTTAATACTTTGTTTAATAATTACACCAGGTTATCGACTGCGTGTAACCCAAGGTTTTAATACTTTGTTATCAATTATACCAAGTGTCCTTGTACATAATTTCACCCCTGTTTTAATAATTCTAGTGACTATTAATCCATTCCCGTGTCCGGTTAAATGAACGATTATTCGTACATATAAATACCCCGCCCATCGTGTCCGATCGAGTGTATATGGTTATTTATAGGGACGTCCAATTGTAAATCTTTATATTAAAATTAACAAACTATCATTTAGTTAAACAAATATAAAGCCCATTAATAGCCCATAGTCTAATTTCCCCAAGTGTCGTTCTTTTGTCCAAACACCAATTATGGTACAAAACCCAATTACCCAATTTTAGTATTTTTTTTTTTGCCCAACATCATGATTACTTCGGCTTAAATAAGCATAATAATAATAATTTATCTACGAGACATTAAATTAAAAAGGTTGAACATAACTTACAATGATTAAAAATAGCGTAGCGTTACACGGACAGTTTTCGACTTACACCCTTACAACATTCGCTAACATACCCTTATTATTAGAAATTAAAATTAAAATTAAAATTATAATATATATATATATATATATATATATATATATATATATATATATATATATATATATATATATATATATATATCGTATGTGAGATAGAGAGATGGATGGATGGATATTTAAAACGTTCAGAATGCGCGAGCTTTTATAGGCATTTTTGTCCAGGACATCTCCGCGAGTTGCGGCATTTTTGCACTACAAACTCTACGAGTCGCGGAGTTCGTAAATCCAGCTCACACAAGTTTGGATCCTAGTCTGCCGATAGTTTTAATATATAAATATAATATATATATATAATTTATATAATTAATTATATATTATATTATATTTATATACATAGTTAACTTGTAATTTTTAGTCCGTTGCGTCGAGCGTTGAGAGTTGACTCTGGTCCCGGTTCCGGATTTTCGAACGTCCTTGCGTACTATTTTATATCGTGTACTATGCGTTTTAAATCTTGTACTTTTGTAATTTTGAGACGTTTCTCATCAATAATTGGAACCTCTTTGATTGTATTTTGTACTTTTGAGCTTTTTGGTCGTTTGCGTCTTCAATTCGTCGAATCTGTCTTTTGTCTTCACCTTTTATTATTTAAACGAATATCACTTGTAAATAGAACAATTGCAACTAAAAGCTTGTCTTTCTTGAGGGATAATGCTATGAAATATATGTTCGTTTTTAGCATTATCAAATATTCCCACACTTGAGTATTGCTTGTCCTCAAGCAATATAGTCTTGAAATACTAGAATCACTTCTTTATTCTTCACACTTTGTACATCAGTGATTTCTTTACGGCGGTATAAACAATGGTAGTAACGTTATGGTTTACAGTCCCACATGACTATAAAAATTTAGATCCATTAAGGAAATTGGATCTTTATGAAATCATTTGATCTTTTGAAAATTAAATCTAGCTTTTACCCTAGATAAGTTTTCCGGAATAACCCTTCACCGGTGTTTGCAAATTATTTTTGTGGGTTTGGTGGGTTTCAGATTTGAAAATTTTAGCTCAAAACTTGCGGTTTTGTGTCACCCACTTGCTAACCTTGTATTGGGAAAGCAACACGTCCAGTATACTTGCTCCGTATATTACCTTTCGGTAAACTACCGTCCTGTTGTAAAGGAAAGCGTTGAACAAGCAACTGTTAAGGCAATGTCCCCTGATATGCTTTTAATTATGGTCTATAACGTGTCGGACGCAATTACTATCCTTTGTAGGAGCAATAGTAAAGCTCACCCTTATAATTTTTCGGTCTGGCACAAGGTCCTGTCTTTGACCATGCTATGCAACCACCATTCTTACGGTTGACACCCGAATTGGTTCAGGTGACCTAATGAATTCCAGGTGAATTCCTAGGATTTTACGTTCAATGGTAATGAACGCACTGAAAATGGGTTTTCAGAAAACAAATCGGTTTTAATTTGATCAAAATATTTTCTCGTTCAAGCTCGAGTTTAGATATCATCAAATTCCATGAGTTTGTAATTCTCAATCTTTAAAGTCAATCTCAAGGATTGAGTAATATCAGGCTTAAAAGCTGATTTTTAATCTTTAAGGAGATTATCCTTTCTGGGGATCTAATTCATTAGTCTTATCAAGCTAACTTGCACGGCGTCCTCCCCATTTTACAAGACAGATCCTCTCATGGTTAGGATAATTCTGACCACTTGGCGACCCTGTTTGATGCTGAGGTCCGTGGATTTCCTGCTGATTTTAGTGTTGACTTTTCTAGATTTTTTGTCAACCTACAGCTGGTCTGAACGACAACTTCTTGACCTAAATCAAGAAGCGCATGTCTTTTTTGGAAGACTTTACTTCCTTTTACTGATGGAATTGATTCATCGTGTAGATCCATCTTTCTTACAGTAAATCGGGTAAAACTGTTTAGTTTAGTCCAAAGCAAAAGTATCTTTAATTATTTGTTACAGAAATATGGGACATATGTTTAAAATAACTTGGTAAATTTTCCCACACTTGGCTTTTATTTTCCTTTTTATTGTCCTCTATTCCATTTTAAATGAATTTTAACATTTTGGTTTGTTTCTCAATTTATGTCCTTTCCAAGGTAACAATAATTTCAGTGTTATCACCTAGTTTTATCGTTCATAAATATGTATAAACATGATTTTGAGTTCATTTAATTGAAAATTTTGAAAATTTTTACTAGAATTGGGTAGTCAGTATATAAGACTAGGGTTGTTCTTTATTATCAGAGAGCACTAGATTCTAATACAACTACTGCGTTACTAGTATTTTTAATGGTAACCAAGTGTTTAAATAAAATTTTTTTAAAATCCGAAAGAATTTAACCCCTTCCCACACTTAAGATCTTGCAATGCCCTCATTTGCAAGAAATCAGTAACAATTTAAATTATTGAGGGTGATTAGCGTAGAGAAATGATTAAATTTTACCAAAGTTTCCAAACATATTGTTGTTTGTGTTGAATGATAAATGGTGCACATCATTTGTTCATTCCGTCTTGTTGTTATTTCACATATATTTTGCATCTTGTCGTCAAAAGTAGTTGCTTTTGCTGAACTTAATGCCAGTCTTTGAAAATGCGTTGTTTTACCCTGTTGTGTACATAAGATAAACTGTAAACATATATACATATTTTTGAAGTTTGGTATATTACCCCACATTCAAAAATTATTAAAATCTAATAATAAAAGTTATAAAATTATAAAAACTATTACAATATCAACATAAGTGTTAAATGTAGTAACATTACAAAAATAAAATAAATAAAACTAAATAAACTAGGGTTGATACTGATACCAGTAGGGGTTCCATGCATAACCGTATGTGTTATAGAATGCTTCAGCTGGGTCATAAGTAGGATACGGTGGTTGGATCTCTATAGACCAGGGAGGAAATACGGGCTTTAGAGTAGGAATATAGTTTCTACCTACATGTTGGCAATGAGCTATGATGTGGTTTTGATGAACTTGCCAATCTTCAAATGCTCGATGTCTAGCATTTTCATACTCTTGTGAAGCTATAAACCTTTGCATTTCTGTCATTTCATTTCCCCCTCCCACATTACCTGGCTGTTGATTTCTTTCAACCTGTGGATGTCTTCCATTATATGCTACTGCGGCGTTATTTCGCCTCTTCAAAACCTTAGCACCATGATATACATTTAAACCAATTGTATCATGGGGTTCTGGTTCTTCGATTAATAATCCCCCCCGACTTATATCCACATCGAGATACTCAGCAATTAAGGCAATAAATATACCACCTCCTATTATACTGTGCGGTCTCATCCCCCTAACCATAGCCGATAAATAATAACCCACACAATAAGGTATACTTACAGCGCTTTGTGGGTCTCGAATACACATGTGGTAAAATAAATCTTGCTCATTTACCTTTTCCTTATTTTTACCTCGCTGTGTAATCGAGTTCGCTAGAAACCTGTGAATTACTCTTAACTCAGCTCTATCTATATCCGTATAAGAGTAATTTCCCCCTTTAAATTGGTGATGGCTAGTCATTTGACTCCATACACCATGCGTATCAAAATTTTCATCAATCTTCCTACCATTTAATATCAACCCTTGACAATCGGCAGATGCTAGCTCCTCAGGCGTATATATACGTAAGGCCTGAGCCATGTCTAGTAGAGACATGTGGCGCATCGAACCTCCTAACAAAAATCTAATAAAAGTTCGATCGGTTAAAGTAGCTACCCGATCATTTATTTCTATACTACACAATAATTCTTCACACCATACTTTATATACAGGTCTACGCATGTTGAATAAACGTACCCAGTCACTAAAAGTAGAATTACCATACCTTTGAGTAAGTAATTCCCTGATTGGCTCGGCCAATTCCACTACCTCTAATGGTTCCCATTCTATTACCCTAGGTACTTCAACAGCTTTAGAATGAAGAGTGTGCAAGCCCCTTTGGTATTTTGGATAATCTATCCAACGTCTGTCTAATCTCAAGTTCGGGTGCAAATCTTCCACGTGCATATCTGAAAATGTCATAAGCATTCAACTCAAATAACATGTCAAAATAATCATTATTAGCAATTAAACAAGTTTCAAATGGCATTATCTCTCAAAAATCAAGTTCATGAATTTTAGACTTGAAAAAGTCCACTTTAATTCTCAAAAATCATGTTTAGGCTCAAAGTTTGGATCATTTAACTACCTAAACATGTTACACTACTTAATTTAGCAATAATTCATGACAAAAATCAGCCATAACCTGTTTATATCAAAAAGCCCAAATTGCACAAGAACACAAACCCTAGATTACTCAAAATTTGAAGTTTAAGGCTTCTAATCATGTTAAATAGCATCAATCTAGGTTATACAAGCATAATATATAAGCAATTTAAGCATAATTACACTAAAAATTATCAAAATCGAATTGGGTATAAAATTTGTTCAAGAACACTAATTTTCGGATTAAATGGGTGTTTTGATGAAGAAATTACCGTTTTCCTTGAGTAATTCCTTGATAGCATCCTTCTCAACATGATTTTGTGAAAGATTTGATGATTTTTGGTGAAAAATTGCGAATTTGGGAGGTTTTTGTGTGTGTTTTTCGGGTATTTTCGCAGTTATTTGGGTGTGGGTGTTGGTAAACTGATCTGTTCTTGCGTTTTATTTTTTTCTGTATTTTACAAACTCTGCGAGTCGCGGTTTTACCCATTACAAACTTCGCGAGTCGCGGTATCTTTTTTTTTTTTTTTTTTTTTTATAAAAACCTTAACTTATAAAACAATTAATTAATTAATTTTAAAATTTTGTTTCCCTTGTTATTTAGGATGAGGTCATTTCGAAACGATGTTCTAGTCCGTCCCTCGATAAAATTTTAAAATTTGTCAATTTAAAGCGCGGTTTTAAAAGCAAAGATTTTTGGGTTTTTTTAATTTTTTTTGGCATACTTTAAATCAATAAGATTAAAAATAATGATAATAAAAATTCTCGTCCCGCCCTCGGGTAAAGCAATTTCGGCTCAACGACCTAGTCTTCAACTTACGACGAATTTTAAAAATCGTATTTTTAACTTAATGAGATAAAGTAAATTTTTGTTTTTAAATTCACACAACTTAAATTTAAAATGCATAAAATTCAAAATTAATATTAAAAATTCACACCAAACTTAAATTTAATTTTTGTTTTTATACATACAAACTTATATTAATTTTTCAAATATTTACAATTTTAAATAAGTTTACAATATTAAATTAATATTTATATATTAATTTTAAAAAAATATGGTAAAAATAAAATTAAAAATCTTTTTGGTTTTTTATCTCACTTTAATCAATCAAATATTATCAAAAATATACGCCCCTCTTTTCGGTAAAGTAATTTCGGTTCCATAACCTAATTTAACTCATGACGAATTTTTGAAATATTTTGAGTTGATTGATTAAAGATATTTATACCTTAAGAATAAACGTTAAATTTCGCAGTGATGTAATAAATTTTTGTATGATATCAATAATTTCGGTCGCAAGACCTAATTTCATCGAATACCAATTTAATACTTTATAGCGAACAAATTAGCGTTTATTATCAAAAGGTTAAAAATAAAAATAAAAATTGTACAAACTTACCTGCGAAATAGATTTCTTAGTGTTATGCTCTAGCTCACTCATAAGATAGTCGGACAAATTGATTTTCCATGGCTACATAGGCGTAACCTCGAGCATTTAATGTTTTTTCTTCTAAACATATGAACGGTCCGTCTCTGCATAAAGTAACAAATTCGGTGTTTGAATAGGTTTGATTATTTGAACATTTACCTTCGTGTGACCATTTTCCGCATTTGTGACATTTTTCAAGGTGTCGTGCTCTTATTTTCGCTGCGGATTTTGATTTTCCTTTACCAAATTGTAATTTATTATTTTCACATCTGGATTCTTTTCTTACTCCGTCCAATTTTTCTCTGATTACTGATACCAGTTCACTCGGCAGTGTGTCATTATTACGTTTAATGATCAAAGAATGTAGCATTAGACCATGGTTTAGTTCACAGGAAGTCTTCATTTTGTAAAACCTAAAAAAATTAAAAATTCAGAATGGGGGGAGAAGACTAGTTCTTTAGGGTCTGCTAGGGAAAGACCATTCGGGTTCCATTTTCGAGAACTACACGAAAACAGAAAATCTAACTCTAACAGAAATACATATTATCCTTTAAAGACTTGATTCTCCCCACACTTAGTTAGCTGTGGTATCGAAATTGTGATTAACTTCGTTGTCAATTTCCATCGGACTATCTATGTAATGTTTAACTCTATGACCATTAACCTTAAATTCAATCCCATTTGAATTTATTAATTCTACTGTTCCGTATGGGAAAACTCTTTTGACTATGAATGGTCCAGACCATCTTGATTTCAATTTTTCAGGAAATAACTTGAATCGTGAATTGAAAAGAAGAACTCTGTCTCCTTCTTTAAATTCTTTTGAACTTCTGATTCTTTTATCATGCCATTTCTTCGTTCTTTCTTTATAGATTAATGAATTTTCGTATGCTTCATGTCTTAATTCTTCTAATTCGTTTAATTGATTTAACCGTAGACGTCCAGCTTCATGTAAATCAAGATTACATGTCTTCAAAGCCCAAAATGCTTTGTGTTCAATTTCTACTGGAAGATGACATGCTTTTCCATAAACGAGTTTAAAAGGTGTGGTTCCAATTGGAGTTTTGTAGGCTGTTCTAAAAGCCCAGAGTGCATCCTCCAATTTTATGGACCATTCCTTCGGATTTGATCCTACGGTTTTCTCTAGAATACGTTTTAAAGCTCGGTTGGTATTTTCAACTTGTCCACTTATTTGTGGATGATATGCGGTGGAGATTTTATGAGTTACTCCATATCTTTTAAGAACTTTCTCAAGTTGATTATTACAAAAATGAGTTCCCCGATCACTTATTAAAGCATTCGGTGTTCCAAACCTTGCAAAAAGACGTTTTAAAAAGTTGACTACAACTCGTGCATCATTAGTTGGGAGAGCTTGTGCTTCCGCCCATTTAGATACATAATCAATGGCTACGAGAATGTAGAGATTATTATGAGATTTTGGAAATGGACCCATAAAATCGATACCCCAAATGTCAAATACTTCCCATACTTGAATGACATTTTGTGGCATTTCATCACGTTGACTTATTTTTCCGGCCCTTTGACAAGCATCACAGGATTTGCAAAGAAGGTGTGCGTCTTTGTAAATTGTAGGCCAATAGAATCCAGCATCATAAACTTTTCTTGCTGTAAGTTGAGGCCCATAATGCCCTCCTGTTGGTCCTGTGTGACAATGGTTTAAGATTTTACTAGGTTCATCTCCGAATACACATCGACGTATTATTCTATCTGGACAACTTTTAAACAGATGTGGATCTTCCCAGAAATAGTGTTTTATATCACTAAAGAATTTCTTTCGTTTTTGGTACGACAATCCTTTTTCAAGGAATCCACATACTAAGTAGTTTGCATAGTCTGCAAACCATGAAATTTCATTATGATCTATCTTCAATAGATATTCATCAGGAAAGTTGTCTTGTATGGCCGATTCATTTAGAACTTCTAATTCGGGATTTTCAAGACGAGAAAGATGATCAGCGGCGAGATTTTCTGCTCCTCTTTTATCTCGGATTTCAATATTGAACTCTTGTAAGAGTAAGATCCAACGGATTAATCTTGGTTTAGCATCTTGTTTCGAAAATAGGTATCTAAGAGCAGAATGGTCGGTATAGACCACCGTTTTAGCTATAACGAGATATGAATGAAATTTGTCAAAAGCAAAGACAATAGCAAGGAGTTCTTTTTCAGTAGTTATGTAATTTGTTTGTGCTCCTTGTAACGTCTTACTAGCATAATATATAGTTTGAAATAGTTTTTCAATCTTTTGTACTAAAACGGCTCCCATTGCAAAATCACTTGCATCGCACATAAGTTCAAACAGTAGATTCCAATTTGGTGTTATCATGATCGACACAATAGTGAGTTTCTCTTTAAGAATATTAAAAGATTTGATACATTCATCTGAAAAGATGAATGGAGCATCCTTTTCTAGGAGTTTATTCATAGGAGTGGCAATTTTAGGAAAATCTTTTATAAAACGTCGGTAAAAACCGGCATGCCCTAGAAAACTCCTAACTCCTTTAACATTGGTGGGATGTGGAAGTTTAGCAATTACATCTACTTTAGCTCTATCCACTTCAATTCCTTCCTTTGAGATTTTATGACCAAGAACGATGCCTTCTTTAACCATGAAATGACATTTTTCCCAATTAAGTACTAGATTTGATTGTTCGCATCTAATAAGCATTCGTTCAATATTAACTAAACATGATTCAAATGTATCACCGAAGACTGAAAAGTCATCCATGAAAACTTCCATGCATTCTTCTATCATGTCATGAAAAATCGCCATCATGCACCTTTGAAAGGTTGTAGGGGCGCTGCAAAGTCCAAATGGCATGCGTTTGTAAGCATAAGTACCATAAGGGCACGTGAACGTGGTTTTCTCTTGATCTTCGGGTGCTATTGGAATTTGAAAATATCCGGAAAAACCATCAAGAAAACAATAGTAACTATTTTCGGCTAATCTTTCCAACATTTGATCAATAAAAGGTAAGGGAAAGTGATCTTTTCTGGTGGCGTCATTTAATTTTCTATAATCAATACATACACGCCATCCTGTTACAGTCCTAGTCGGAATAAGCTCATTTTTCTCATTTGTGATGACAGTCATGCCACCCTTCTTAGGCACGCATTGAACTGGGCTTACCCATGGACTATCAGAAATTGATAAATTAAACCTGCATCTAGCAGTTTAATAATTTCTTTCTTAACTACATCTTGCATATTAGGATTTAGTCTTTGTTGGCGTTGCACATACGTTTTATGACCTTCTTCCATAAGGATTTTATGTGTGCAATACGAAGGACTTATTCCTTTAATATCATGAATCTTCCATGCAATAGCTGGTTTATGAGCTTTTAACACAGAAATGAGTTGTGATTTCTCATTTTCAGTAAGAGAAGACGATATTATTACAGGTAATTCAGATTCACCATGTAAATAAGCGTATTCCAATTGGTTTGGAAGTGGCTTTAACTCTAGTGTCGGAGGTTCTTCTATCGATGATTTATATCGATATCTGTCTTCTTCTTTTAGCATTTGAATTTCTTCTGTTGTTGGTTCATATCCATTAGCCATTAGTGTAGCTAACATTTCAGTTTCATCAATTGGTTCAGTACTTTCTCCTAAAGAACATTCTCCTGTTCCTTGTAATTCTGGAAATTCTTCTAACAATTCTGCATGTGAATATAATAACATGTATCATCTGCAGATTGCGGTTGTTGCATTGCTCTATCAACTGAAAAGGTAACACTCTCGTCCTCTATACTTAGGGTTAGTTTCTTACCAAACACGTCTCTCATTGCTTTAGCCGTGTTTAAGAATGGTCTTCCTAATATGAGAGGAACTTGAGAATCTTCTTCCATGTCCAGAATAACAAAATCTACTGGAAATACTAAAGTACCAACTTTAACTAGCATGTTTTCCATTATCCCTCTAGGATATTTTATTGATCGATCGGCTAGCTGTATACTTATTATTGTTGGTTTTAATTCTCCAAGGTCTAGTTTAGTGTATAGTGAATACGGCATTAAATTTATACTAGCACCTAAGTCTGTCAATGCTCCTATTGAACTAAGACTACCCAGAAAACATGGAATTGTGAAACTTCCTGAATCAGATAATTTTTCTAGTATCTTATTCAACAGCACTGCAGAACAATTAGCATTCATAGTAACAGCCGAGAGTTCTTCCATTTTCTTTCTATTCGAGATTAGATCTTTCAAGAATTTAGCATATCTAGGCATTCCTGAAATCACATCAATGAAAGGAAGATTGACATTTATTTGTTTAAACATATCCAAGAATTTGGATTGCTCGGCTTCGAGTCTCTCTTTTTTCATTTTACTCGGGTAAAGAAGTGGTGGTTGGTATGGTTTAACATAAGGTTTAGCCTTAACTGTGTTATCTTCATTAACCTTTTCAACTACCGGTTCTTTTTCCTTATCTTGTTCAGGTTGTGGTTCTTGTGGAGTAGGAATAGCTTCATCAGAAATTACAGGTATTTCAGGTGGTTTAAGTGTAATACCACTTCTTGTGGTAATAGCTTTAGCTGTTTCATTCCGGGGGTTAGCATTTGTATCACTAGGTAAACTTCCCAGTTTTCTTTCACCTATTAACCTTGCTAGGTTACTTACTTTTTGTTCCAGATTTTGAATAGAAGCTTGTTGATTTCTAAATGCTTGAGCATTTTGTTCATTCGTTTGTTTCTGAGATGTGAAAAACTGCGTTTGAGTTTCAACTAGCTTCGTCATCATATCTTCTAAATTTGGCTTTTTATCATCGGTTTGTGGTGGTTTGTTTTGAAAATTAGGTCTTTGCTGGTTGTAAGTATTGTTGGATACTTGTTGATTACTAGGACTTTGTTGGTTGTTGTATGGAATATTTCGGTTATAATACTGGTTTTGATTGTAAATTGGTCTTGGCGGTTGATAATTATTCTGATAATTATTTTCAGGCCTTTGGTTTAGATATGAAATATTCTCTCTTTGTTCCATAGTTAGTTCAATACTGAGACAATCTTTTGTCAAATGTGGTCCTCCACACTGCTCACAACTAATTCGTATTGAGTGAATATCTTTAGTCATCTTTTCCATTCATCTCTCGACAGCGTCTATCTTTGCGGAAATGGAATCTAAGTCATGGCTAGAATCAGCTCTAGCTGATTTAGATGATCTAACGATATCTTTTTCTTGGTGCCACTCATGTGAGTGGAAAGCAGTGGTATCAATAATTTTGTAAGCATCAGTTTCTGTTTTCTTCATAATAGAACCACCAGCTGCTATATCTATGTCTTTTCTTGTAGTGATGTCGCATCCTTGGTAGAATATTTGTACTATTTGACAAGTGTCTAAACCATGTTGCGGACATTCTCTTAATAACTTTCCAAATCTTGTCCACGCCTCATATAGAGTTTCATTCGGTTTCTGTGTGAACGTAACAATTTCTCCTTGAAGTCTTACGGCTTTAGATGCCGGAAAGAATTGTTTAAGAAATTTTTCAACTAAAACGTCCCATGTATCAATCGCCCCTTCAGGTAACGATTCCAACCAATCTTTGGCTTCTCCCTTTAAAGTCCAGGGAAATAACATGAGATATATCTGTTCATCCTCCACTTCTCTTATTTTAAATAGTGTGCAGATCCTATTAAATGTACGAAGATGTTCATTTGGATCTTCCTTCGGCGCACCACTAAATTGGCATTGATTAGTCACCATGTGTAGAATTTGTCCTTTGATTTCATAATCTGGCGCATTAATGCCTGGACGAGTAATTGTGTGACCTTGGACAGTGCGTTTAGCTCTCATTCGGTCTTCCATACTTAAAGGTTCCAGATTTTCCATGATTGAATTTGTTGAATCTGAATCACTAGAGGATTTTGATTTAATGGTTCGTTCCTCAACAATCTCTGTTTGAATGATTGGTGGTTCCGGAGGAAAAATTAATGGTTCAGGATCTATGAATCCTCCCTGAATATTCTCCGGATTCTCAATTGTGAGGTTGGGTTCAAAAAATGGATTATCGGAAATTTGAATTGGAGTACTTGGTCGACTGGATGAAGATTCTAAAGAAAAATCAACGGCGACAATATTTGCTAGATGTCTTGATCGAGTTACAGGTGGTGAACGTCTTGCTCGGTGCATTCACTGAATATCCTATTAGTTTTTAAAAGGAAAGAAAAATTATATAAGTTATCCAATTAATAGACTTTTCTGATTTTGCCCACGTTTCGAATAGCCAAAAGATGCAGCAGAGGGGCAGGATTCGTTTGGTCTCAATATAATTGAGTACTGTTTGGCTCCAATAACCCGGTCCACGTACAAATCCAACTATTACTACGAACCAGAAAATTTTGATGTCTATCAATTTAACCACTTAAAATAAATTTTCGTAATTTAAAGAAATTTAGAGAAGAAATAGAATAAAAATCTATGTCCTAAAAACTAGAATGACGAGAAATAAGAAAGAAAAAGAGCGCGTCGAAAAAGGTCGAAAAAGAAAAGGGTTGAAAAATAAAAGGCGTCGAAAAATAAGAAAGAAAAAGAGTGACTATGAAACTTTAAAACACTCGACTAACCCAACCTTTTTATTATCACTGACTTAAAATTAAAATTGCAAATTGAGATTACTAATTGGAGTGATAATTGATACATAGGTAAAAGGCGTCGAAAAATAAAAATAAGAAAGTAGCGCGTCGAAACTTAAAAAGGAACTAAAAACTAAGAATTAAAAGTTGCGTCTAAAAATATTAAAGCTTAAAAGAAATACTATATCCCAAATGGCAATATCTTAAAAAGGTACTAAAACTTAAAAAAGGCGTCGCAAAATTCTAAAACACCTAAATCTTAGTCTAAAGAGAAACCACTTAAGGGATTTTACGGCAAAGCCTAAAAATCTAGAAGTAAAAATAATTATGGCAAAAACTATGACCTAAAACTAATTACGAGCGAAAAATACAAATATTACGAATAAACGATTAAAAGATATAAAATATAAAAAAAATATAAAAAGTGATAAATTACTTATTTTTATAAAAATATTATTTTTATATTTTTATTTTTATATTTTATAAAAGTATTAATTTTTATATATAAAAAAACTAATTAAAATTTAAAATACAATTTAATTTAAAAAACTTAAACTAATTATAATAATAATTAAGTAAATAGGGTTAAATAAAAAAATAATAAATAATAATTACTCCGTAATAAATGCGAATTAGGGTTACTGGACACGCGTGTCAGGGCAGCTTCGCGAGTCGCGGTGCCACGTACCAGAAAAACTCCGCGAGTCGCGGGGTTTGAAAATTCAAATGAGGTGCAGTTATATATATTCGATAGTTTCAGTTTTTTTTATAAATTTTTTTCTTTTCTGTTTTTAATTTAATTAAAATATTTATATAAATTAAATAAAAGTTATATTTTAAAAACTAAAATAGAAATAAAATACTTTATAATTTTATAAAAATCTTAAAAATAAATTTATATATTTATTTTTTTATTCGGTTTTTAATTTTTAATTATATTTTTAATATTTAAAATGTATTTTTATAAAAAAAACTAATTAAAACTTAATAAATTTTTTTTTTCCTATAGCTTTTCGCTTCGGCGATCCTCGGCAGCGGCGCCAAAAATACTTCATGCTATGCGAGGTGTATATGAAATAGCTTATATTTTACTAGGAAAAACTATTAAATACGATACAATTTTACACAAGATAATTATTTATTTATAGAGTGGATATACTTAAACCTTGCTACAACACTTATAGGCAGTGTACCTAATCGTATAGTAGTGTAGTTTTTAGTAAGTCCGGTTCGTCCACAGGGAATCTTTTAAACAAAGCTTAACGCTATATTAGTTTTAATTTATAAAAATACAAATATATAAATAAGTAATATTATTATTATAAAGGGGGATTTTTACCGTTTAATGACCGGTTTGTCGATTTTTAAAACTTTAGTCGCAGTTAAAACCTAATGTAAAATATTAAATAAATATAACTTAATTTAAAGCGTAAAGTAAATAACGATAATAAAATTGCGATAAATAAAAGTGCGATGAAATAAAATACAATAATTAAAAAGTGCGTTAATTAAAAGTGCAATTAAATACAATGACAATAAATAAAAGTGCGATAATTAAAAGTGCAATTAAATATAAAATAAAGGAAATTAAATATGAAATAAAAGAATTATGCTTATTTAAACTTCCGTAATCATGATGTTTGACGTGTTGATTTTTAGTTTTATGCCCATGGGTTAATTGTCCTTTGTCCTGGATTATTTAATATGTCCGTCTGGTTTTTGTCCATAACAGTCCATCAGTCATAAATATAAAGTGCGAGTGTCCTCGTCAAATTATCCTTATACCCGAAGTTAAATATTCCAACTAATTGGGGACTTAAACTGTAACAAGATTTTAATACTTTGTTTAATAATTACACCAGGTTATCGACTGCGTGTAATCCAAGGTTTTAATACTTTGTTATCAATTATGCCAAGTGTCCTTGTACATAATTTCACCCATGTTTTAATAATTCTAGTGACTATTAATCCATTCCCGTGTCCGGTTAAATGAACGATTATTCGTACATATAATACGATCGAGTGTATATGGTTATTTATAGGGACGTCCAATTGTAAATCTTTGTATTAAAATTAACAAACTATCATTTAGTTAAAAAAAATATAAAGCCCATTAATAGCCCATAGTCTAATTTCCACAAGTGTCGTTCTTTTGTCCAAACCCCAATTATGGTACAAAACCCAATTACTCAATTTTAGTATTTTTTTTAGCCCAACATCATGATTACTTCGGCTTAAATAAGCATAATAATAATTTATCTACGAGACATTAAATTAAAAAGGTTGAACATAACATACAATGATTAAAAATAGCGTAGCGTTACACGGACAGAATTTCGACTTACACCCTTACAACATTCGCTAACATACCCTTATTATTAGAAATTAAAATTAAAATTATAATATAAATATAAATAAATATATATATATATATATATATATATATATATATATATATATATATATATATATATATATATATATATATATATATATATATATATATATATATATATATATATATATCGTATGTGAGATAGAGAGATGGATGGATGGATATATAAAGCGTTCAGAATGCGCGATTTTATATAGGCATTTTTGTCCAGGACATCTCCGCGAGTTGTGGCATTTTTGCACTACAAACTCCGCGAGTCGCGGAGTTCATAAATTAAGCTCACACAAGTTTGGATCCTAGTCTGCCAACGGTTTTAATATATAAATATAATATATATATATATATATATATATATATATATATATATATATATATATATATATATATATATATATATATATATAATTTATATAATTAATTATATATTATATTATATTTATATACATAGTTAACTTGTAATTTTTAGTCCGTTGCGTCGAGCGTTGAGAGTTGACTCTGGTCCCGGTTCTGGATTTTCGAACGTCCTTGCGTACTATTTTATATCGTGTACTTTGCGTTTTAAATCTTGTACTTTTGTAATTTTGAGACGTTTCTCATCAATAATTGGAACCTCTTTGATTGTATTTTGTACTTTTGAGCTTTTTGGTCGTTTGCGTCTTCAATTCGTCGAATCTGTCTTTTGTCTTCATCTTTTATTATTTAAATGAATATCACTTGTGTATAGAACAATTGCAACTAAAAACTTGTCTTTCTTGAGAGATAATGCTATGAAATATATGTTCGTTTTTAGCATTATCATCAACTATGCACATGAATATAATATAATATATAAATAATTCTTAAAAATTATATATATATATTATATATATTTATAAAACCGTCGGCAAGAAAGCAAACAAAAGTATGTCAGCTGGATCCTACCTCCATGCGATCGCATGGCCTGGAAGGTTAATTTCCATGCGATCGTATGGCCCCAATTTGAGGGTCACGTCCTATAAATTTTGCAGTTTTGGTTGAACAAAAACACATCTTTTTTTTCCTTTCTCTCAACGTATATATATATATATATATATATATATATATATATATATATATTAATTTTAATTTTAATTTTAATAATAAAGGTATGTTAGCGAATGTTGTAACGGTGTAAGTCGAAATTCTGTCCGTGTAACGCTACGCTATTATTAATCATTGTAAGTTATGTTAAACCTTTTTAAATTAATTTCTCGTAGCTAAGATATTATTATGCTTATTTAAGCCGAAGTAATCGTGATGTTGGGCTAAATATTAAAATTGGGTAATTGAGCTTTGTACCATAATTGGGGTTTGGACAAAAGAACAACACTTGTGGAAATTAGACTATGGGCTATTAATGGGCTTTATATTTGTTTAATTAAATGATAGTTTGTTAATTTAATATAAAGATTTACAATTGGATGTACCTATAAATAACCATATACACCCGATCGGACACGATGGGCGGGATATTTATAAGTACTAATAATCGTTCATTTAAACGGACACGGGAATGGATTAATAGTCAATGGACTTATTAAAACAGGGGTGAATTATATACAAGGAAAATTGGTGTAATTATAGATTAAGTCCCCAATTAGTTGGAATATTTGACTTCAGATATAAGGATAATTTGACGAAGACACTCGCACTTTATATTTATGACTGATGGACTGTTATGGACAAAAACCAGACGAACATATTGAATAATCCAGGACAAATGACAATTAACCCATGGTAATAAACTAAAATCAACACATCAAACATCAAGATTACGGAAGTTTAAATA
Source organism: Rutidosis leptorrhynchoides (assembly GCF_046630445.1). Classification (NCBI taxonomy): domain Eukaryota; kingdom Viridiplantae; phylum Streptophyta; class Magnoliopsida; order Asterales; family Asteraceae; genus Rutidosis; species Rutidosis leptorrhynchoides. Next base: position 388,889,541 of record NC_092336.1, on the reverse strand, counting down.
AGCATAATTTCTTTATTTCATATTTAATTGCACTTTTAATTATCGTACTGATGTGCGTAGGGGTGTATACAAAATAGTTATATTTTTACTACGGAATACGACGAAATATGATACAAGTTTTAATTAATTTATTTACAAATGGGATATACCTAAACTCTACTACAACACTATAGGCAGTGTACCTAATCGTACAATAGTATAGTTTTTAGTAAGTCTGGTTCGTTCCACGGGGAGACGACTTATTTTACACTATATTTTAAACAACTATATTTGTACAAAATATATATTTTTATATATAATAATAATATAAAAGGGGGTTTACCGTTTAATGACCGGTTTGTTGATTTTATATTTTAAGTCACAATTAAAACCTAATGAAAAATATAAATGACGATAATTTAAGTACGTAAAATAAAATGCGATAAGAAATAAGATAAAATTATTATACTTATTTAAACTTCCGTAATCATGATGTTTAACTTTTTAATTTTAATTGATTATCCTGGGTTAATTGTCTTTTGTCCTGGATTATTTAATATGTCCATCTGGTTTTTGTCCATAACAGTCCATCAGTCATAAATATAAAGTGCGAGTGTCCTCGTCAAATTATCCTTATATCCGAAGTCAAATATTTCAACTAATTGGGGACTTAAACTATAATTACACCAATTTTCCTTGTATGTAATTCACCCATGTTTTAATAAGTCCATTGACTATTAATCCATTCCCGTGTCCCGTTAAATGAACGATTATTAGTACTTATAAATATCCCGCCCATCGTATTCGATCGAGTGTATATGGCTATTTATAGGTACGTCTAATTGTAAATCTTTATATCAAATTAATGAACTATCATTCAATTAAACAAATATAAAGCTCATTAATAGCCTACAGTCTAATTTCCACAAGTGTCGTTCTTTTGTCCAAACCTCAATTATGGTACAAAGCCCAATTACCCCATCTTTAATATTTAGCCCAACATCATGATTACTTTGATTTAAATAAGCATAATAATAACTTAGTTACAAGACATTAATTTAAAAAGGAGAACATAACTTACATTGAGTATTTATCGCGTAGCTTTACACATACAGAACTTCGACCTTAAAACCCGTAAAATAACCTTTACATAACCCAAACTAATCTAATATAAAACTAAACTAATATATTATATATATATATATATATATATATATATATATATATATATATATATATATATATATATATATTACAGAGGGAGTATTATTATTATTGTGTAATTATTCTGGCCGAATTCGTTGGTATTTATAGATGTGGCCAGAATTTTCAGCCCATGCGATCGCATGGAAAAATGGCTTCTAGGCCATGCGATCGCATGGCCACCTGGATCCAGCCCACATGCCTTGTTTTCTAGCTTGTCGACGTTATTTAATATAATATATATATAATATATAAATAATTTATATAATTATTTAAATATTATATTATATTCTTGTGCATAGTTGACTTGTAATTTTTGGTCCGTTGAGTCGGGCATTGATATTGGCTCAGGTCCCGGTTCCGGCTTTTCGAACGTCCTTTCATACTATTTATTATCTTGTACTTTGCGTTTTGCAATTTGTAATTTGCAAAAAAAATTATTTTTCTTAACTCCCAAAATCCGCTCAAGTCTTTAACTCACTTTTAGTGGCACTTTTGAGTGCACTATGGCTTTAGTGGCACTTTTCAGGATTTAGTGGCACTTTTTCTTCAATTCTTTAATCTTCGTGCTTTGTCTTCACATTTATTTATTTAAACGATTACAACTTAAAAATAGAATAATTACAACTGAAAACTTTACATATTAGGATGATATTGCGACTAAATATATGTTCGTTTGGAGCACTATCAAATATCCCCACACTTAAGCGTTGCTTGTCCTCAAGCAATACAGAACTTGAAATTAAATCACACGAATCACTTCTTTATTCTTCACACTATATACATTAGTGATTTTGATACGGCGGTATAAACAATGATAGTAACGATGTGGTTTACAGTCCCACATGACTATAAAAATTTAGATCCTTAAGGAAATTGGATCTTTATGAAAACATTTGATCTTTTGAAAATTTATTCTAGCTTTTACCCTAGATAAGTTTTCCAGAATAACCCTTCACCGGTGTTTGCAAAATGTTTTTGTGGGTTTGGTGGGTTTCAGATTTGAAAATTTTAGCTCAAAACTTATGGTTTTGTGTCACCCACTTGCTAGCCTTGTATTAGGAAAGCAACACGTCCAGTATACTTGCTCCGTATATTACCTTTCGGTAAACTACTGTCCGGTTGTAAAGGAAAGCGTTGAACAAGCAACTTTTAAGGCGATGTCTAATGACATGCAGATGTTCATGGTCTACAACGTGTCGGATGCAATTACTATCCTTTGTAGGAGCAATAGTAAAGATCACCCTATAATTTTTTCAGTCTGGCACAAGGTCCTGTCTTCGACCATGCTATGCTACCACCGATCTTACGGTTGACACCCGAATTGGTTCAGGTGACCTAATGAATTCCAGGTGAATTCCTAGGATTTTACGTTCAATGGTAATGAACGCATTGAAAATGGGTTTTCAGAAAACAAATCGGTTTTAATTTGATCAAAATATTTTCTCGTTCAAGCTCTAGTTTAGATATCATTGAATTCCATGAGTTTGTAATTCTCAATCTTTAAAGTCAATCTCAAGGATCGAGTAATATCAGTCTTAAAAGCTGATTTTTAATCTTTAAGGAGATTATGCTTTCTGGGGGTCTGATTCATTAGTCTTATCAAGATAATTTGCACGGCGCCCTCCCCATTTTACGAGACAGATCCTCTCATGGTTAGGATAAGTCTGACCACTTGGCGACCCTGTTTGATGCTGAGGTCCGTGGATTTCCTGCTGATTTTAGAGATGACTTTTCTAGATTTTTCGTAAACCTACAGCGGGTCTGGACGACAACTTCCTGACCTAAATCAAGAAGTGCGTGTCTTTTTCAAAAGACTTTACTTTCTTTTAATGATGGAATTGATTCATCGTGTAGATCCATCTTTTCTTTTATCTTTATTATAATATTGCTGATAGAACAGTCAATTTAGTTTAAAACAAAATCACCTGCAATAACTTTACAGAAACATGTGATAGATAGTTTTTTAATTGAATAACTTGGTACATTCTCCCCACACTTAGTTTCTTTCTTTGCCTTTTTATTCTCCTTTATTCCATTTTAAATGAATTCAAGTGTTTTAGGGTGTTTCTCAATTTATGTCCTTTCCGAGGTAACGATAATTTCGGTATTAACACCTAGTTTTCATCGTTCATAAATATGTATAAACATGATTTTGAATTCATTTATTTGAAAATTTTTTAAAATTTTCACAAAATTTGGCAAATAAACCAAGTGTAAACCTGCGAGAATTTATAACCCTTTCCCACACTTGAGATCATGCAATGCCCTCATTTGCATGAAATGAGACTATAATTATAAATTCACGAGGGTGATAAGTGTAGAAAAGTGATTAAAAATACCCAGTTTGTAATTACAAAGCTCGTCGAATGATAGATGGCGCGCCTCATTGTTCATTCCTTCTTGTTTTATCACACATGTTTTTCTTCAAAAATGGGTGTTTTTCTAAACTGTTTGCTAATCTTTGAAAATGCGTCTTTTACCCTAACTTATTATGCATGTTTATTAACGAGTTATGCACTAATCCGAACCCCGAATTTAACGTTAAGTGGGGTTAGACTTCCCCATACTTAGCTGACGATATGTGAAGTCGGTAGAATAAGTTCCAAGAAATTAAAATAGTGAGCCAGTTATTTACATCTCGGGTGGTATAAAATATATCAATGGGTTTAAAGTTTAGACCCACCCGATCGTCACTACTTAATTCTTTTTTAAGTGTAGCTTTTAGTAATTGGATATATCTCTTTTCTGGTTCTTGGTCAAATGGATCGATATACACTAACATACATATTTCTATAGGGTGGACAATTCCTAACATTTCATTCCGTTTATTCTCGGGATCAAAGTTTTCACCTCTATTACCCAATTGGGTGAAATTCGAGGTGTCAATATCTATTACAGCTTGTAGTTCATCTTTGGTAGATGACTCATCTATTGAGAATATTGGGTTGGAAGGTTGTGGAATGGTGAATTTCGGGATCGAAGCAAATTCTTCTTCATTAATGGTACTTATCGGTCCCACCATTTTGGTCTCGGGGGTAAAATTTTCAACGTTATCATTTTCCCGAGAGTATCAATTTGTCACCCTTACTTCTTCTTCATCCATTGATGGATCGATGATTTCGTCGGTAGAGGCTAATGTGTCGATATATTGTGAAATTGGTAAAGCTGAATAAAAAGTATCATCGGGATAATTGGTGATTTCGGAGCTCTCGAATTCATCAAAATTCGATAATATGAGATTTTCTTGCACAATACTCCTCAGATCAACAGGTGTGTAATCTGATAGAGTTTCAGCTTGCCGATTCACAAACTCTCTCATTTGTTCATTTTGAGCATCGAGTTCTTCGAGTTTGATTTTCATATTGTCTAAAAGATTTTCAGACACATAATTTTCCTCGTCTTCTGGTTGTTGAGTTTGGATATATTCTTGGGAATAATCCCAATTTGAATTGTATTCTTCATAATCATTCCATTCAGGTTCTATGGGTGCATAATTTTTCATAGGAACGTAATAATAACATTCCCATGTTGAGTGATAATCTTCACAGATTTCACAACCAGTTATTGTTTCGTCATTCGTGATCCAAGATTGACCGAACGAATTGTCATCAACACCCGTTTGAGAGTATTGATTAAATTGATTTCGGATATCATAAAGAGTTCCCAAGATATTTTCGAGGTTTTCCATACTACACTTATTACAAAATTTTAGCTACAATGTGGTGCATTTATTAATTATCCTATTAGTTATAAAATAAAAAAAATTATATAAGTTATCAAATTAATAGACTTTTCTGATTTTGCCCACGTTTCGAATAGCCAATAGATGCAGCAGGTAGCCAGGACCCTTTAAATCGAAAGCCCACAACTCGCCACTAACAAATCCAACTATTACTACGAATCAGAAAATTTTGGATGTCTATCAATTTAACCACTTAAAATAATTTTTCGTCGAAATTTTGAAATTTTAGAGAAGAAATAGAAAATTCTATGTCCTAAAACTAGAGCGAAGAGAAATTAGAAAGAAAAACAGCGCGTCGAAAAACGTCAAAAAATAAAAGGTCGAAAAATAAAAATAAGAAAGAAAAACGTCGAAACTTAAAAGTCTAAAAATTATATCTAAAAAGTTGCGCCTAAAGGTCTAAAGGTAAATGCAATTTTATTCGGAAAACGGCAATCACTTAAAAGGCACTAAAATCTATTTAAAACTCAAGCGATAAGCGACGTCGTAAAATTCTAAAGCGCCTAAATCTTAATTCTAAAGAAAAAGCACTTAAGGGATTTTACGGCAAAGCCTAAAAATCTAGAAATATAAAATAACTACGGCAAAAACTAAGTTTAAAACTAATTACGAACGATAAATATACAAATGTTTAAAATATACAAATTATAAAAAAATGATAAACTTACAATTTTTATATAAATATTATTTTTATATTATTATTTTATAAGAGTATTAACTCTTTTAATTTAATAAAACTAAATTAAAACTTAATATTACAAATAATAATAAAATTATATATTTAATTAAAACCCTAAATTAATTAAATAATATTACTTAAAAATAAACCATATACGTAATAAATGCTGTGATCAGAACTGTCAGGGAACCCCATACGATCGCATGGGGTTTTGGCTTTTAATCCATGCGATCGCATGGAACACGAGTCCAGGTTTTTTTTTTAATTTTATATTGTTTTTTTAAAATTATATACAATTATATTTTTACAAATATATATTAAAAATATAGCGTTTCGCCGAGTCCCCGGTAGCGGCGCCAAAAATACTTGATGTGCGTAGAGGGTGTATACAAAATAGTTATATTTTTACTACGAAATAGGACAAAATATGATACAAGTTTTAATTAATTTATTTACAAATGTTATATACCTAAACTCTGCTACAACACTATAGGCAGTGTACCTAATCGTAGAGTAGTATAGTTTTTAGTAAGTCTGGTTCGTTCCACAGGGAGACGACTTATTTTACACTATATTTTAAACAACTATATTTGTACAAAATATATATTTTTATATATAATAATAATATAAAAGGGGGTTTACCGTTTAATGACCTGTTTGTCGATTTTATATTTTAAGTCACAATTAAAACCTAATAAAAAATATAAATGACGATAATTTAAGTACGTAAAATAAAATGCGATAAGAAATAAGATAAAATTATTATACTTATTTAAACTTCCGTAATCATGATGTTTGACTTTTTGATTTTAATTAATTATTCTGGGTTAATTGTCTTTTGTCCTGGATTATTTAATATGTCCATTTGATTTTTGTCCATAACAGTCCATCAGTCATAAATATAAAGTGCGAGTGTCCTCGTCAAATTATCCTTATATCCGAAGTCAAATATTCCAACTAATTGGGGACTTAAACTATAATTACACCAATTTTCCTTGTATGTAATTCAACCCTGTTTTAATAAGTCCAATGACTATTAATCCATTCCCGTGTCCGGTTAAATGAACGATTATTAGTACTTATAAATATCCCGTCCATCGTGTCTGATCGAGTGTATATGGCTATTTATAGGTACGTCCAATTGTAAATCTTTATATTAAATTAACGAACTATCATTCAATTAAACAAATATAAAGCCCATTAATAGCCCACAGTCTAATTTCCACAAGTGTCGTTCTTTTGTCCAAACCCCAATTATGGTACAAAGCCCAATTACCCCATCTTTAATATTTAGCCCAACATCATGATTACTTCGATTTAAATAAGCATAATAATAACTTAGTTACAAGACATTAATTTAAAAAGGAGAACATAACTTACATTGAGTATTTATCGCATAGCTTTACACATACAGAACTTCGACCTTAAAACCCGTAAAATAACCTTTACATAACCCAAACTAATCTAATATAAAACTAAACTAATATATTATATATATATATATATATATATATATATATATAATATATATATATATATATATATATATATATATATATATATATATATATATTACAGAGGGAGTATTATTATTATTGTGTAATTATTCTGGCCGAATTCATTGGTATTTATAGATGTGGCCAGAATTTTCATCCCATGCGATCGCATGGAAAAATGGCTTCCAGGCCATGCGATCGCATGGCCACCTGGATCCAGCCCACATGCCTTGTTTTCTAGCTTGTCGACGTTATTTTATATAATATATATATAATATATAAATAATTTATATAATTATTTAAATATTATATTATATACTTGTGCATAGTTGACTTGTAATTTTTGGTCCGTTGAGTCGGGCGTTGATAGTTGGCTCAGGTCCCGGTTCCGGATTTTCGAACGTCCTTTCATACTATTTATTATCTTGTACTTTGCGTTTTGCAATTTGTAATTTGAAAAAATTAGTGGCACTTTTGAGTGCACTATGGCTTTAGTGGAACTTTTCAGGCTTTAGTGGCACTTTTTCTTCAATTCTTTAATCTTCGTGCTTTGTCTTCACATTTATTTATTTAAACGATTATAACTTAAAAATAGAATAATTACAACTGAAAACTTTATATATTGGGATGATATTGTGACTAAATATATGTTCGTTTGGAGCACTATCAAATATCCCCACACTTGAGCGTTGCTTGTCCTCAAGCAATACAGAACTTGAAATTAAATCACACGAATCACTTCTTTATTCTTCACACTTTATACATTAGTGATTTTGATACGACGGTATAAACAATGATAGTAACGATGTGGTTTACAGTCCCACATGACTAGAAAAATTTAGATCCTTAAGGAAATTGGATCTTTATGAAAACATTTGATCTTTTGAAAATTCATTCTAGCTTTTACCGTAGATAAGTTTTCCGGAATAACCCTTCACCGGTGAAATGTCCCGTTCATATTGATTATAAACGTTCCATATTAATTGATTTCGTTGCGAGGTTTTGACCTCTATATGAGACGTTTTTCAAAGACTGCATTCATTTTTAAAACAACCATAACCTTTATTTTATCGAGAAAGGTTTAAAAAGCATTACGTAGATTATCAAATAATGATAATCTAAAATATACCGTTAACACACGACCATTACATAATGGTTTACAATAAGAATATATTACATCAAAAATAAGTTTCTTGAATGCAGTTTTTACATAATATCATACAAGCATGGACTCCAAATCTTGTCCTTATTTTAGTATGCAACAGCGGAAGCTCTTAATAATCACCTGAGAATAAACATGCTTAAAACGTCAACAAAAATGTTGGTGAGTTATAGGTTTAACCTATATATTATCAAATCATAATAATAGACCACAAGATTTCATATTTCAATATACATCTGGTGTTATACGAGGTGTATATGAAATAGCTTATATTTTACTAGGAAAAACTATTAAATACGATACAATTTTACACAAGATATTTATTTATTTATAGAATGGATATACCTAAACCTTGCTACAACACTTATAGGCAGTGTACCTAATCGTACAGTAGTGTAGTTTTTAGTAAGTCCGGTTCGTTCCACAGGGAAATCTTTTAAACAAAGTTTAACGCTATATTAGTTTTAATTTATAAAAATATAAATATATATAAGTAATATTATTATTATAAAAAGGGGGGTTTTTACCGTTTAATGACCGGTTTGTCAATTTTAAAACTTTTAGTCGCAGTTAAAACCTAATGTAAAATATTAAATAAATAAAAGACTTAATTTAAAGCGTAAAATAAATAACGATAATAAAAGTGCGATAATTAAAAGTGCAATTAAATACAATGACAATAAATAAAATTGCGAAAATTAGAAGTACAATTAAATATGAAAATAAAGGAATTATGCTTATTTAAACTTCCATAATCATGATGTTTGACGTGTTGATTTTAGTTTATTCCCATGGGTTAATTGTCTTTTTTCCTGGATTATTTAATATATCCGTCTGGTTTTTGTCCATAACAGTCCATCAGTCATAAATATAAAGTGCGAGTGTCCTCGTCAAATTATCCTTATACCCGAAGTCAAATATTCCAACTAATTGGGGACTTAAACTGTAACAAGGTTTTAATACTTTATTTAATAATTACACCAGGATATCGACTGCGTGTAACCCAAGGTTTTAATACTTTGTTATCAATTATGCCAAGTGTCCTTGTACATAATTCCACCCCTGTTTTAATAATTCTATAGACTATTAATCCATTCCTGTGTCCGGTTAAATGAACGATTATTCGTACATATAAATATCCCCCCCATCGTGTCCGATCGAGTATATATGGTTATTTATAGGGACGTCCAATTGTAAATCTTTATATTAAAATTAACAAACTATCATTTAGTTAAACAAGTATAAAGCCCATTAATAGCCCATAGTCTAATTTCCACAAGTGTCGTTCTTTTGTCCAAACCCCAATTATGGTGCAAAGCCCAATTACCCAATTTTAATATTTTTAGCCCAACATCATGATTACTTCGGTATTAAATAAGCATAATAATAACTTAGCTACGAGACATTAAATTAAAAAGGTTGAACATAACTAACAATGATTAAAAATAGCGTAGCGTTACACGGACAGAATTTCGACTTACACCCTTACAACATTCGCTAACATACCCTTATTATTAGAAATTAAAATTAAAATATAATATATATATATATATATATATATATATATATATATATATATATATATATATATATATATATATATATATATATATATATATATATATATATATATATCGTATGATGAATGAGGAGAAAAGAGATGTGTTTGATGTTCACCAAACTGCGAATTTTATAGGCATGTGGGCTGAAAAAGGGGCTCATGCGATCGCATGAGTTTTGCTCCTCCAGGACATGCGATCGCTTGGCCAGCTGGGGAGGCTCACATGTTGTTGTTTTCTTCTGCCGACGGTTTTTATAATATAATATATATATATATTAATTTTAAGAATTAATTATATATTATATTATATTCATGTGCATAGTTGACTTGTAATTTTTAGTCCGTTGCGTCGAGCGTTGAGAGTTGACTCTGGTCCCGGTTCCGGATTTTTGAACGTCCTTGCGTATAATTTAATATCTTGTACTTTGCGTTTTGCTTCATGTACTCTTGTAATTTTGAGACGTTTCTTATCACTAATTGGAACCTCTTTGATTGTACTTTGTACTTTTGAGCTTTTTTGGTCGTTTGCGTCTTCAATTCGTCGAATCTGTCTTTTGTCTTCACCTTTTATTATTTAAACGAATATCACTTGTAAATAGAACAGTTGCAACTAAAATCTTGTCTTTCTTGAGGGATAATGCTATGAAATATATGTTCGTTTTTAGCATTATCAAATATTCCCACACTTGAGCGTTTCTTGTCCTCAAGCAATATAGTCTTGAAATATACTAGAATCACTTCTTTATTCTTCACACTTTGTACATCAGTGATTTCTATACGGCGGTATGAACAATGATAGTAACGTTATGGTTTACAGTCCCACATGACTATAAAAATTTTAGATCTTTTAAGGAAATTGGATCTTTATGAAAATATTTGATCTTTTGAAAATTAAAACTAGTTTTTACCCTAGATAAGTTTTCCGGAATAACCCTTCACCGGTCAAATTATTTTTGTGAGTTTGGTGGGTTTTAGATTTGAAAATTTTAGCTCAAAACTTGCGGTTTTGTGTCACCCACTTGCTAACCTTGTATTGGGAAAGCAACACGTCCAGTATACTTGTTCCGTATATTACCTTTCGGTAAACTACCGTCCGATTGTAAAGGAAAGCGTTGAACAAGCAAATGTTAAGGCAATGTCCCCTGACATGCTTTTAATTATGGTCTATAACGTGTCGGATGCAATTACTATCCTTTGTAGGAGCAATAGTAAAGCTCACCCTTATAATTTTCCGGTCTGGCACAAGGTCCTGTCTTTGACCATGCTATGCAACCACCGTTCTTACGGTTGACACCCGATTTGGTTCAGGTAACCTAATCAATTCCAGGTGAATTCCTAGGATTTTACGTTCAATGGTAATGAACGCATTAAAAATAGGTTTTCAGAAAGCAAATCGGTTTGTAATTTTGATCAAAATATTTTCTCGTTCAAGCTCGAGTTTAGATATCATTGAATTCCATGAGTTTGTAATTCTCAATCTTTAAGGTCAATCTCTAGGATTGAGTAATATCAGGCTTAAAAGCTGATTTTTGATCTTTAAGAAGATTATCCTTTCTGGGAATCTGATTCATTAGTCTTATCCAGCTAATTTGCACGACGTCCTCCCTATTTTACAAGACAGATCCTCTCATGGTTAGGATAAGTCTGACCACTTGGCGACCCTGTTTGATGCTGAGGTCCGTGGATTTCCTGCTGATTTTAGTGATGACTTTTCTAAATTTTTCGTCAACCTACAGCTGGTCTGGACGACAACTTCATGACCTAAATCAAGAAGCGCGTGTCCTTTTCGGAAGACTTTACTTCCTTTTAATGATGGAATTGATTCATCGTGTAGTTCCATCTTTCTTTCAAATATATTACAGTAAATCGGGTAAAACTAATTAAAATCGTCCAAAACAAAAGTATCTTCAGTTATTTGTTACAAAAATATGTGTGATATATGTTTTAAATAACTTGGTAAATTTTCCCACACTCAGCTTTTATTTTCCTTTTTATTGTCCTCTATTCCATTTTAAATGAATTCTAACATTTTGGGTTGTTTCTCAATTTATGTCCTTTCCAAGGTAACAATAATTTCGGTGTTAACACCTAGTTTTATCGTTCATAAATATGTATAAACATGATTTTGAATTCATTTAATTGAAAATTTTGAAAAATTTTACTAGAATTGGGTAGTCAGTATATAAGACTAGGGCTGTTCTTTATTATCAGAGAGCACTAGATTCTAATACAACTACTGCATTACTAGTATTTTTAATGGTAACCAAGTGTATAAGTTAATAATTTTAAAAATTCCGAAAGAATTTAACCCCTTCCCATACTTAAGATCTTGCAATGCCCTCATTTGCAAGAAATCAGTAACATTTTAAATTATTGAGGGTGATTAGCGTAGAAAATTGATTAAATTTTACCAAAATTTCCAAACATATTGGCGTTTGTTTGCTGAATGATAAATGGTGCACATCATTTGTTCATTTCGTCTTGTTGGTACATCACATTTGTTTTTCATTTTGTCGTCAAAAGTACTAGCTTTTGCTGAACTTAATGCCAGTCTTTGAAAATGCGCTGTTTTACCCTGTTTTGTACAATCCACAATATACATACAATACAAATATAAACATCCATGGCAATTTGAAATGGGACTTAAAATCCCACTTTCAAATCCTAAATGTGAAATATTAGTACACAATAATAATAAAAATGATAAAAATTACATAAAAATATCCAATAACATAAGTTTAAACATAAAAAAGTAAAAAGATAAAAATCATAAAAATAACCAGTGGAACCAAACCAGTCTGGATGGGGGTTCCAGTTCATCTCGTCAGGTGGGTTCCATTGTTGGTTATAGGTGTTCTGATAGGCTTGGTTATAGTCATACCGGTTAAAGGGTGGTCGGATGTCGGGGTTGTGTGGCGGAAAATGAGCAGGTCGAGTAGGCACGTAATTATTTGGTACCTGATATGATAGCTGGCTCATGATTTGGTGCTGATGAACTAACCAGCTATCGTGTTGGCGTCGCCTATAGTCCTCATATACTCGCTCGGAGTTCCACTGCTCGTACATACTATGTCTGGCCGCGCTCGTCATTGCTTCCTCATCTATACGAATGTAGACGTCAAGAATAGCATCTCGAAAGACATCCCTAATGTCTTCCGCTTCCTTCATTTCCTCGTCTGAGCCTCTCTCTACCTGAGGATGATTACCTTCATAGGGAATTGCCTGGTTGCGTCTACTCTTCAATACCTTAGCACCCGTATAAACCCGCAATCCTATGGTCTCATCCTGTTCTCTACAAACCTGTAATGGACCCCCTTGGTTCCGATCAACACCTAAATACTCTCCAATGAGAGTAACAAAAATACCTCCTCCTATTATACTCCAGTCCTGCATTCCTTCTACCATTTTAGATAAATAAAAACCAACACAGTAAGGGATATTAACAAAGCTTCTTGGGTCTCGAATACACTTTAGGTAAAATAAATCATGTAAGGTCATTTTCTCCTTATTGTGACCTCTCTGTGTAATCGAGTTAGCCAAAAATCTATGAATTACACGAAGCTCAGCTTTGTTAATATGTAAGTAGGAGTGTTTTCCTCCCAGTGTAAAAACATTATAGTTTGACTTACGCCTCCAAACGGCGTTCACGTCAAAGTTCCTATCTACCCTTTCACCACGATAAATCAAACTCATACAGTCGGGTAGTAGCAATTCACTAGGAGTGTAAATCTGTAATGCCCTGGCCATGTCCATCATGGACATTCTGTACATCCTACCGCCAAGGATAAATCTAAGAAAACTTCTATCATCTAACCTATCTACATCTACATTTAATGCTATAGTACTCATCAGCTCAACACACCATTCCTTATATACAGGTCTACGAATGGTGAAAAGACGTTCTCAATCTGTAAAAGAAGAACTGCCATACCTTTGAATCAAATGCTGTCTAACACGGTCAGCTAGATGGACCATTTCTAAAGGATTCCAATCAATTACCCTCGGTACCTCTACCTCTTTTGTTACTAATTTGAATTTATTACTTTGATATGATGTGTAATCTCTCCATCGTCTATCGAATCTCAAATTAGGATGCAATGTGTGTTCAGGAATAGTTGGGTATTCTACAGGTGGATGTGGTGGAAATACTATGAATTCATTAGGTAACTGTAGTGGGTCATAATAAGGTACGTACTGATCAGGCTGTTGTTGTGGTACTTGTTCAGGTTCATATTGCATTTCTGGTTCTGGTTCTGGAGCTGGAGCAGGTCGTCTAGATGATGATGATCATGAACCTCCAGTATCGGCTTTCTGTAAAAAAACATTAAACACAAAGTTTGTGTATCCAAATATGCATTAGTGTTAGCAAAATAACAACTTAAAACAATCAAAATAACATGTTAAATCAAAATTAAACTTATACACATTTTCACATTTTTTACAATTCTATACTTTTTCAAATAAGCACATATGAAAATGTATACAAAGTTCATAAGCATTTAACTCAAATAACATGTCAAAATAGTTATTACTAATAATTAAACAAGTCTCAAATGGCAATTATATCAAATTAATCAAGTTCATGAATTTTAGACTTAAAAAGTCCACTTTAATCTCCGAAAATCATGTTTAGGATCAATGTTTGGATCATTTAACTACCTAAACATGTTACACTACTTAATTTAGTAATAATTCATGACAAAAATCGGCCATAACCTGTTTATATCAAAAAGCCCCAAATTGCTCAAGAACACAAACCCTAGATTTCTAAAAATTTGAAGTTTTTGGCTTCAAATCATGTTAAATAGCATCAATCTAGGTTATACATGCATAAAATACTAACAATTTAACACTAATTACACTAGAAATTAACAAAATTACATTAGGTAAAATATTGGTAATTTTCACAAATACTAGAAAATTTAAATGTTTAGGGGTGTAATTTTTACCTTTTTGCTGAAGAATGCGAATCTAGGCATGATTAGAGTAAGAAATTTGACGAATTACGGTGAATTTTGGTGAAATTTTGTGAAGATTTGAGAGTATTTTTGGGTATGTGTGTGTGTTGTGGTGTGAAGAACAGAACAGACTGCCTTTTGATCCTGGCCTGATTTTCAGCTCCATGCGATCGCATGGAGTTGAAGTGTAAACCCCATGCGATCGCATGAGGGTCCGGGTACAGTAATTTTGGCTTTTTTTTTATATAAAACCTTACACTTTATAAAACATAAAATTAATAAAATTTTAAAAATTTGTTTCTTTTTAGGATGAGGGCGTTTCGGATCGATGTCCTAGTCCGTCCCTCGACAAAATTTTAAAATTTGTCACTTTTTAATCGCGGTTTTAAAAGTAAAGATTTTTGGGTTTTTTAATATTTTTGGCATACTTTAATTCAATAAGATTAAAAATAATGATAATAAAAGTTGTCGTCCCTCCCTCGGGTAAAGCAATTTCGGTTCAACGACCTAGTCTTCAACTCACGACGAATTTTAAGAATCATATTTTTAACTTAGCGAAATAAAGTAAATTTTTGTTTTTAAATTCACATCAAACTTAAATTTAAAATGCGTAAAATTAAAAATTCATATTAAAAATTTACACCAAACTTAAATTATATTTTTGTTTTTATACATACAAACTTATATTAAAAATATTAATTTTTTAAATATTTACAATTTTAAATATATTGATTTAAAAAGTTTACAATATTATTTTAATATTAATTTTAAAAACAAAGTAAAAATAAAATTAAAAATCTTTTTGGTCTTTTATCCCACTTTAATCAATCAAATATTATCAAAAATATACGCCCCTCTTTTCGGTAAAGTAATTTCGGTTCAAATACCTAATTTAACTCATGACGAATTTTTGAAATATTTTAGGTTGATTGATTAAAGATATTTATACCTTAAGAATAAATGGTAAATTTCGCAGTGATGTAATAAATTTTTGTATGATATCAATAATTTCGGTCGCAAGACCTAATTTTATCGAATACCAATTTAATACTTTATAGCGAACAAATTAGCGTTTATTATCAAAAGGTTAAAAATAAAAATAAAAAATAAAAACTGTACAAACTTACCTGTGAGATAGATTTCTTAGTGATATGCTCTAGCCCACTCATAAGATAGTCGAACTAATTGGTTTTCCATAGCTACATAGGCGTAACCTCGAGCATTCAACGTTTTTTTTTCTAAACATATGAACGGTCCATCTCTGCATAAAGTAACAAATTCGGTATTTGAATATGTCTGATTCGTCGAGCATTTTCCTTCGTGTGACCATTTTCCGCATTTGTGACATCTTTCAAGGTGTCGTGCTCTTCTTTTTGCTGCGGATTTTGATTTTCCTTTACCAAATTGTAACTTATTTTTTTTGCATCTGGATTCTTTTCTTACTCCGTCCAATTTACTTCTGATTAATGATACTATTTCACTTGGAAGGGTGTCATTATTACGTTTAGTGATCAAAGCGTGTAGCATTAGACCATGGTTTAGTTCACCGGAAGTCTTCATTTCGTAAAACCTAAAAAAAATAAAAATTCAGAATGGGGGGAGAAGACTAGTTCTTTAGGGTCTGCTAGGGAAAGACCATTCGGGTTCCATTTTCGAGAACTACACGAAAACAGAAAATCTAACTCTAACAGAAATACATATTATTCTTTAAAGACTTGATTCTCCCCACACTTAGTTAGCTGTGGTGTCGAAATTGTGATTAACTTTGTTGTCAACTTCCATCGGACTATCTATGTAATGTTTAACTCTGTGACCATTAACCTTAAATTCAATCCCATTTGAATTTATTAATTCTACTGTTCCGTACGGGAAAACTCTTTTGACTATGAATGGTCCAGACCATCTTGATTTCAATTTTCCAGGAAATAGCTTGAATCGTGAATTGAAAAGAAGAACTATGTCTCCTTCTTTAAATTCTTTTGAACTTCTGATTCTTTTATCATGCCATTTCTTCGTTCTTTCTTTATAGATTAACGAATTTTCGTATACTTCATGTCTTAATTCTTCTAATTCGTTTAATTGACTTAACCGTAGACGTCCAGCTTAATGTAAATCAAGATTACATGTCTTCAAAGCACAAAATGCTTTGTGTTCAATTTCTACTGGAAGATGACATGCTTTTCCGTAAACGAGTCTAAAAGGTGTGGTTCCAATTGGAGTTTTGTAGGCTGTTCTAAAAGCCCAGAGTGCATCCTCCAATTTTATGGACCATTCCTTCGGATTTGATCCTACGGTTTTCTCTAGAATACGTTTTAAAGCTCGGTTGGTATTTTCAACTTGACCAACTTGTCTGTGGATGATATGCGGTGGAGATTTTATGAGTTACTCCATATCTTTTGAGAACTTTCTCAAGTTGATTATTACAAAAATGAGTTCCCCGATCACTTATTAAAGCTTTCGGTGTTCCAAACCTAGCAAAAAGACGTTTTAAAAAGTTGACTACAACTCGTGCATCGTTAGTTGGGAGAGCTTGTGCTTCCACCCATTTAGATACATAATCAATGGCTACGAGAATGTAGAGATTATTATGAGATTTTGGAAATGGACCCATAAAGTCAATACCCCAAATTTCAAATACTTCACATACTTGAATGACATTTTGTGGCATTTCATCACGTTGACTTATTTTTCCGGCCCTTTGACATGCATCACAAGATTTGCAAAGAAGGTGTGCGTCTTTGTAAATTGTAGGCCAATAGAATCCAGCATCATAAACTTTTCTTCCTGTGAGTTGTGACCCATAATGCCCTCCTGTTGGTCCTGTGTGACAATGGTTTAAAATTTTACTAGCTTCATCTCCGAATACACATCGGCGTATTATTCCATCGGGATAACTTTTAAACAAATGTGGATCTTCCCAGAAATAGTGTTTTATATCACTAAAGAATTTCTTTCGTTTTTGGTACGATAATCCTTTTTCAAGGAATCCACATACTAAGTAGTTTGCATAGTCTGCAAACCATGGAATTTCATTATAATCTATCTTCAATAGATATTCATCAGGAAAGTTGTCTTGTATGGCCGATTCATTTAGAACTTCTAATTCAAGATTTTCAAGACGAGAAAGATGATCACCTGCGAGATTTTCTGCTCCTCTTTTATCTCGGATTTCAATATCGAACTCTTGTAAGAGTAAGATCCAACGGATTAATCGTGGTTTGGCATCTTGTTTTGAAAATAGGTATCTAAGAGCAGAATGGTCAGTATAGACCACCGTTTTAGCTAGAACGAGATATGAACGAAATTTGTCAAAAGCAAAGACAATAGCAAGGAGTTCTTTTTCAGTAGTTGTATAATTCGTTTGTGCTCCTTGTAACGTCTTACTAGCATAATATATAGGTTGAAATTGTTTTTCAATCCTTTGTCCTAAAACGGCTCCCATTGCAAAATCACTTGCATCGCACATTAGTTCAAACGGTAGATTCCAATTTGGAGTTATCATAATCGGTGCATTAGTGAGTTTCTCTTTAAGAATATTAAAAGATTTGATGCATTCATCTGAAAAGATGAATGGAGCATCTTTTTCTAGGAGTTTATTCATAGGAGTGGCAATTTTAGAAAAATCTTTTATGAAACGTCGGTAAAAACCGGCATGCCCTAGAAAACTCCTAACTCCTCTAACATTGGTGGGATGTGGAAGTTTAGCAATTACATCTACTTTAGCTCTATCCACTTCAATTCCTTCCTTTGAAATTTTTTGTCCAAGAATGATGCCTTCTTTAACCATGAAATCGCATTTCTCCCAATTAAGAACTAGATTTGATTGTTCACATCTAATAAGCATTCGTTCAAGATTAACTAGACCTGATTCAAAAGTATCACCGAAGACTGAAAAGTCATCCATGAAAACTTCCATGCATTCTTCTATCATGTCGTGAAAAATCGCCATCATGCACCTTTGATGAAATGTCCCGTTCTTATTGATTAAAAACGTTCCATATTAATTGATTTCGTTGCGAGGTTTTGACCTCTATATGAGACGTTTTTGAAAGACTGCATTCATTTTAAAACAAACCATAACCTTTATTTCATCAATAAAGGTTTAAAAAGCTTTACGTAGATTATCAAATGATGATAATCTAAAATATCCTGTTTACACACGACCATTACATAATGGTTTACAATACAAATATGTTACAACAAAATAAGTTTCTTGAATGCAGTTTTTACACAATATCATACAAGCATGGACTCCAAATCTCGTCCTTATTTAAGTATGCAACAGCGAAGCTCTTAGTATTCACCTGAGAATAAAAATGCTTTAAACGTCAACAAAAATGTTGGTGAGTTATAGGTTTAACCTATATATATCAAATCGTAACAATAGACCACAAGATTTCATATTTCAATACACATCCCATACATAGAGATAAAAATCATTCATATGGTGAACACCTGGTAACCGACAATAACAAGATGCATATATAAGAATATCCCCATCATTCCGGGACACCCTTCGGATATGATATAAATTTCGAAGTACTAAAGCATCCGGTACTTTGGATGGGGTTTGTTAGGCCCAATAGATCTATCTTTAGGATTCGCGTCAATTAGGGTGTCTGTTCCCTAATTCTTAGATTACCAGACTTAATAAAAAGGGGCATATTCGATTTCGATAATTCAACCATAGAATGTAGTTTCACGTACTTGTGTCTATTTTGTAAATCATTTATAAAACCTGCATGTATTCTCATCCCAAAAATATTAGATTTTAAAAGTGGGACTATAACTCACTTTCACAGATTTTTACTTCGTCGGGAAGTAAGACTTGGCCACTGGTTGATTCACGAACCTATAACAATATATACATATATATCAAAGTATGTTCAAAATATATTTACAACACTTTTAATATATTTTGATGTTTTAAGTTTATTAAGTCAGCTGTCCTCGTTAGTAACCTACAACTAGTTGTCCACAGTTAGATGTACAGAAATAAATCGATAAGTATTATCTTGAATCAATCCACGACCCAGTGTATATGTATCTCAGTATTGATCACAACTCAAACTATATATATTTTGGAATCAACCTCAACCCTGTATAGCTAACTCCAACATTCACATATAGAGTGTCTATGGTTGTTCCGAAATATATATAGATGTGTCGACATGATAGGTCGAAACATTGTATACGTGTCTATGGTATCTCAAGATTACATAATATACAATACAAGTTGATTAAGTTATGGTTGGAATAGATTTGTTACCAATTTTCACGTAGCTAAAATGAGAAAAATTATCCAATCTTGTTTTACCCATAACTTCTTCATTTTAAATCTGTTTTGAGTGAATCAAATTGCTATGGTTTCATATTGAACTCTATTTTATGAATCTAAACAGAAAAAGTATAGTTTTATAGTCGGAAAAATAAGTTACAAGTCGTTTTTGTAAAGGTAGTCATTTCAGTCGAAAGAACGACGTCTAGATGACCATTTTAGAAAACATACTTCCACTTTGAGTTTAACCATAATTTTTGGATATAGTTTCATGTTCATAATAAAAATTATTTTCTCAGAATAACAACTTTTAAATCAAAGTTTATCATAGTTTTTAATTAACTAACCCAAAACAGCCCGCGGTGTTACTACGACGGCGTAAATCCGGTTTTACGGTGTTTTTCGTGTTTCCAGGTTTTAAATCATTAAGTTAGCATATCATATAGATATAGAACATGTGTTTAGTTGATTTGAAAAGTCAAGTTAGAAGGATTAACTTTTGTTTGCGAACAAGTTTAGAATTAACTAAACTATGTTCTAGTGATTACAAGTTTAAACCTTCGAATAAGATAGCTTTATATGTATGAATCGAATGATGTTATGAACATCATTACTACCTTAAGTTCCTTGGATAAACCTACTGGAAAAGAGAAAAAATGGATCTAGCTTCAGTGGATCCTTGGATGGCTCGAAGTTCTTGAAGCAGAATCATGACACGAAAACAAGTTCAAGTAAGATCATCACTTGAAATAAGATTGTTATAGTTATAGAAATTGAACCAAAGTTTGAATATGATTATTACCTTGTATTAGAATGATAACCTACTGTAAGAAACAAAGATTTCTTGAGGTTGGATGATCACCTTACAAGATTGGAAGTGAGCTAGCAAACTTGAAAGTATTCTTGATTTTATGAAACTAGAACTTTTGGAATTTATGAAGAACACTTAGAACTTGAAGATAGAACTTGAGAGAGATCAATTAGATGAAGAAAATTGAAGAATGAAAGTGTTTGTAGGTGTTTTTGGTCGTTGGTGTATGGATTAGATATAAAGGATATGTAATTTTGTTTTCATGTAAATAAGTCATGAATGATTACTCATATTTTTGTAATTTTATGAGATATTTCATGCTAGTTGCCAAATAATGGTTCCCACATGTGTTAGGTGACTCACATGGGCTGCTAAGAGCTGATCATTGGAGTGTATATACCAATAGTACATACATCTAAAAGCTGTGTATTGTACGAGTACGAATACGGGTGCATACGAGTAGAATTATTGATGAAACTGAACGAGGATGTAATTGTAAGCATTTTTGTTAAGTAGAAGTATTTTGATAAGTGTATTGAAGTCTTTAAAAAGTGTATAAATACATATTAAAACACTACATGTATATACATTTTAACTGAGTCGTTAAGTCATTGTTAGTCGTTACATGTAAGTGTTGTTTTAAAACCTTTAGGTTAACGATCTTGTTAAATGTTGTTAACCCAATGTTTATAATATCAAATGAGATTTTAAATTATTATATTATCATGATATTATCATGTATGAATATCTCTTAATATGATATATATACATTAAATGTCTTTACAACGATAATCGTTACATATATGTCTCGTTTAAAAATCATTAAGTTAGTAGTCTTGTTTTTACATATGTAGTTCATTGTTAATATACTTAATGATATATTTACTTATCATAGTATCATGTTAACTATATATATATATATATCCATATATATGTCATCATATAGTTTTTACAAGTTTTAACGTTCGTGAATCACCGGTCAACTTGGGTGGTCAATTGTCTATATGAAACATATTTCAATTAATCAAGTCTTAACAAGTTTGATTGCTTAACATGTTGGAAACATTTAATCATGTAAATATCAATCTCAATTAATATATATAAACATTGAAAAGTTCGGGTCACTACAGTACCTACCCGTTAAATAAATTTCGTCCCGAAATTTTAAGCTGTTGAAGGTGTTGACGAATCTTCTGGAAATAGATGCGGGTATTTCTTCTTCATCTGATCTTCACGCTCCCAGGTGAACTCGGGTCCTCTACGAGCATTCCATCGAACCTTAACAATTGGTATCTTGTTTTGCTCAAGTCTTTTAACCTCACGATCCATTATTTCGACGGGTTCTTCGATGAATTGGAGTTTTTCGTTGATTTGGATTTCATCTAACGGAATAGTGAGATCTTCTTTAGCAAAAAATTTCTTCAAATTCGAGACGTGGAAAGTGTTATGTACAGCCGCGAGTTGTTGAGGTAACTCAAGTCGGTAAACTACTGGTCCGACACGATCAATAATCTTGAATGGTCCAATATACCTTGGATTTAATTTCCCTCGTTTACCAAATCGACCAACGCCTTTCCAAGGTGCAACTTTAAGCATGACCATCTCTCCAATTTCAAATTCTATATCTTTTCTTTTAATGTCAGCGTAGCTCTTTTGTCGACTTTGGGCGGTTTTCAACCGTTGTTGAATTTGGATGATCTTCTCGGTAGTTTCTTGTATAATCTCCGGACCCGTAATCTGTCTATCCCCCACTTCACTCCAACAAATTGGAGACCTGCACTTTCTACCATAAAGTGCTTCAAACGGCGCCATCTCAATGCTTGAATGGTAGCTGTTGTTGTAGGAAAATTCTGCTAATGGTAGATGTCGATCCCAACTATTTCCGAAATCAATAACACATGCTCGTAGCATGTCTTCAAGCGTTTGTATCGTCCTTTCACTCTGCCCATCAGTTTGTGGATGATAGGCAGTACTCATGTCTAGACGAGTTCCTAATGCTTGCTGTAATGTCTGCCAGAATCTTGAAATAAATCTGCCATCCCTATCAGAGATAATAGAGATTGGTATTCCATGTCTGGAGACGACTTCCTTCAAATATAGTCGTGCTAACTTCTCCATCTTGTCATCTTCTCTTATTGGCAGGAAGTGTGCTGATTTGGTGAGACGATCAACTATTACCCAAATAGTATCAAAACCACTTGCAGTCCTTGGCAATTTAGTGATGAAATCCATGGTAATATTTTCCCATTTCCATTCCGGGATTTCGGGTTGTTGAAGTAGACCTGATGGTTTCTGATGCTCAGCTTTGACCTTAGAACACGTCAAACATTCTCCTACGTATTTAGCAACATCGGCTTTCATACCCGACCACCAAAAATGTTTCTTGAGATCCTTGTACATCTTCCCCGTTCCAGGATGTATTGAGTATCTGGTTTTATGAGCTTCTCTAAGTACCATTTCTCTCATATCTCCAAATTTTGGTACCCAAATCCTTTCAGCCCTATACCGGGTTCCGTCTTCCCGAATATTAAGATGCTTCTCCGATCCTTTGGGTATTTCATCCTTTAAATTTCCCTCTTTTAAAACTCCTTGTTGCGCCTCCTTTATTTGAGTAGTAATGTTATTATGAATCATTATATTCATAGATTTTACTCGAATGGGTTCTCTGTCCTTCCTGCTCAAGGCATCGGCTACCACATTTGCCTTCCCCGGGTGGTAACGAATCTCAAAGTCATAATCATTCAATAATTCAATCCACGTACGCTGCCTCATATTCAGTTGTTTCTGATTAAATATGTGTTGAAGACTTTTGTGGTCGGTATATATAATACTTTTGACCCCATATAAGTAGTGCCTCCAAGTCTTTAATGCAAAAACAACCGCGCCTAATTCCAAATCATGCGTCGTATAATTTTGTTCGTGAATCTTCAATTGTCTAGACGCATAAGCAATCACCTTCGTTCGTTGCATTAATACACAACCGAGACCTTACTTTGATGCGTCACAATAAATCACAAAATCATCATTCCCTTCAGGCAATGACAATATAGGTGCCGTAGTTAGCTTTTTCTTCAATAACTGAAACGCTTTCTCTTGTTCATCATTCCATTCAAATTTCTTCCCTTTATGCGTTAATGAAGTCAAGGGTTTTGCTATTCTGGAAAAGTCTTGGATGAACCTTCTGTAGTAACCAGCTAGTCCTAAAAACTGGCGTATGTGTTTCGGAGTTTTCAGGGTTTCCCACTTTTCAACAGTTTCTATCTTTGCCGGATCCACCTTAATACCTTCTTTATTCACTATGTGACCGAGGAATTGAACTTCTTCCAACCAAAATGCACACTTTGAAAACTTGGCGTACAATTCTTCCTTCCTCAATACTTCTAACACCTTTCTCAAATGTTCCCCGTGTTCTTGGTCATTCTTTGAGTAAATAAGTATGTCATCAATGAAAACAATGACAAACTTGTCAAGGTATGGTCCACACACTCAGTTCATAAGGTCCATGAACACAGCTGGTGCATTAGTTAAACCAAACGGCATGACCATAAACTCGTAATGACCGTAACGTGTTCTGAAAGCAGTCTTTGGAATATCATCTTCTTTCACCCGCATTTGATGATACCCGGAACGTAAGTCAATCTTTGAATAAACAGACGAGCCTTGTAGTTGATCAAATAAGTCGTCGATTCTCGGTAGTGGGTAGCGGTTCTTGATGGTAAGTTTGTTCAACTCTCGGTAGTCGATACACAACCTGAATGTACCATCTTTCTTCTTGACAAACAAAACAGGAGCTCCCCACGGTGATGTGCTTGGTCGAATGAAACCACGCTCTAAAAGTTCTTGTAATTGGCTTTGCAGTTCTTTCATCTCACTGGGTGCGAGTCTGTAAGGAGCACGAGCTATTAGTGCAGCTCCTGGTACAAGATCTATTTGAAATTCAACGGATCGATGTTGGGGTAATCCCGGTAATTCTTTCGGAAATACATCGGGAAATTCTTTTGCAATGGGAACATCATTGATGCTCTTTTCTTCAGTTTGTACTTTCTCGACGTGTGCTAGAACAGCATAGCAACCTTTTTTTATTAGTTTTTGTGCCTTCAAATTACTAATAAGATGTAGCTTCGTGTTGCCCTTTTCTCCGTACACCATTAAGGGTTTTCCTTTTTCTCGTATAATGCGAATTGCATTTTTGTAACAAACGATCTCTGCTTTCACTTCTTTCAACCAGTCCAAACCGATTATCACATCAAAACTCCCTAACTCTACTGGTATCAAATCAATCTTAAATGTTTCGCTAACCAGTTTAATTTCTCGATTCCGACATATATTATCTGCTGAAATTAATTTACCATTTGCTAATTCGAGTAAAAATTTACTATCCAAAGGCGTCAATGGACAACTTAATTTAGCACAAAAATCTCTACTCATATAGCTTCTATCCGCACCCGAATCAAATAAAACGTAAGCAGATTTATTGTCAATAAGAAACGTACCCGTAACAAGCTCCGGGTCTTCCTGTGCCTCTGCCGCATTAATATTGAAAACTCTTCCGCGGCCTTGTCCATTCGTGTTCTCCTGGTTCGGGCAATTTCTAATAATGTGGCCCGGTTTTCCACATTTATAACAAACTACATTGGCATAACTTGCTCCGACACTACTTGCTCCGCCATTACTCGTTCTGACACCATTTGTTCCTTTCGTTCTATTAACCCCTGGTCCGTAGACCTCACACTTCGCCGCGCTATGACCATTTCTTTTACACTTGTTGCAAAATTTAGTGCAGAACCCCGAGTGATACTTTTCACACCTTTGGCATAGCTGCTTCTGATTGTTGTTGTTGTTGCGGTTATTATTGTTGTTGGGATGATTGTTGTAGTTGCTGTTGTTGTTGTTGTTGTTGTTGTTGTTGTTGGGCCGTTTGTTGTAGTTGCGATTGATGTTGCGATTGTTGGGATAATTGTTGCGATTATTGTTGTAATTGCTGTTGTGGTTGTATTGGTGATTCTTATCACCGTTTTCCTCCCACTTTCTTTTGACTTGCTTCACATTGGCCTCTTCAGCAGTCTGTTCTTTAATTCTTTCTTCAATCTGGTTCACTAGTTTATGAGCCATTCTACATGCCTGTTGTATGGAGGCGGGCTCGTGTGAACTTATATCTTCTTGGATTCTTTCCGGTAATCCTTTCACAAACGCGTCGATCTTCTCTTCCTCATCTTCGAATGCTCCTGGACACAATAGGCACAATTCTGTGAATCGTCTTTCGTACGTGGTAATATCAAATCCTTGGGTTCGTAACCCTCTAAGTTCTGTCTTGAGCTTATTGACCTCGGTTCTGGGACGGTACTTCTCGTTCATCAAGTGCTTGAATGCTGACCACGGTAGTGCGTACGCATCATCTTGTCCCACTTGCTCTAGATAGGTATTCCACCATGTTAACGCAGAACCTGTGAAGGTATGCGTAGCGTACTTCACTTTGTCCTCTTCAGTACACTTACTTATGGCAAACACCGATTCGACCTTCTCGGTCCACCGTTTCAATCCGATCGGTCCTTCGGTTCCATCAAATTCCAAAGGTTTGCAGGCAGTGAATTCTTTGTAGGTGCATCCTACACGATTTCCTGTACTGCCAGATCCAAGGTTATTGTTGGTATGTAGCGCAGCCTGTACCGCGGCTATGTTTGAAGCTAGAAAAGTACGGAATTCCTCTTCATTCATATTCACGGTGTGTCGAGTAGTCGGTGCCATTTCCTTCAAAATAGTCAAATGGAACAAGTTAATCATACAGAATATTAAGAGTAGTTAATAGTATTTCGTAGCATAATATGAACTCATTTATAAAAGCTTTTTCTTCATATTAGCATTTTATAAGTTTAAATTCGGGTAGTACCTACCCGTTAAATTCATACTTAGTAGCTAATATACAATTCAACTACTACAATTCTATATGAAAAACTGATTGTAATAATATTTCACGTTCAAACTTTTATACAATATTTTACAAACTTACAATACCGCTTATTTTACATAAAGCATGAAATATAGCACACAATAACTTTGATACAAGATAGTTGTGAAGATAATTCTAGCTAGTACACAAGTCGTTCAGCAAAGGCAATAAAGACACGTAATTCATACGTCCAGAAACAAGTCATGCATTCTGGTTTTACTAGGACTACTTCCCATCCTTGGTCTTGTGGAACATAACCGTTATGGCCGTTGATAAGACAGCGTGTTGTAATGTCGTCAAAGGGACGAGGGTTACGTAATGACCAACAGTCTCGTAATAACCTAAAAACCTCATTTCTTATCCCAATTACCGACTCCGTTACTTGTGGGAACGTTTTTTTTAATAGTTGTAGCCCGATGTTCTTGTTCTCACTTTGGTGAGAAGCGAACATTACTAACCCGTAAGCATAACATGCTTCTTTATGTTGCATGTTAGCCGCTTTTTCTAAATCACGAAGTCCTATATTCGGATATACTGAGTCAAAATAATTTCTTAACCCGTTGCGTAAAATAGCATTTGGGTTCCCCGCAATATATGCATCAAAGTAAACACATCGTAACTTATGGATTTCCCAATGTGATATCCCCCATCTTCCGAACGAAAGCCTTTTATAAACCAAGGCATTCTTGGAACGTTCTTCGAATGTCTTACAAACTGATCTCGCCTTAAATAGTTGTGCCGAGGAATTCTGACCGACTCTAGACAAGATTTCATCAATCATGTCTCCGGGTAGGTCTCTTAAAATATTGGGTTGTCTATCCATTTTGTGTTTTTATACTGTAAAATAGACAAGAGTTAGATTCATAAAAAAAATACTTATTAATACAAGCAATTTTTACATATATCATAAAGCATAAGCACACTATATTACATATATTACACCACACGAATATAACTATCTTATTCCGACTCGCTCATTTCTTCTTGTTCGGTTTTGGTTCGTTTTGCCAAGTTTCTAGGGATATATGATGTTCCCCTAATACGAGCCGTCGTTGTCCACATTGGTTTAGAAAAACCTGGTGGTTTAGAGGTTCCCGGGTCATTGTTACAACTTAAGGACTTCGGGGGTTGACGATACATATAAAGTTCATCGGGGTTGGAATTAGATTTCTCTATTTTTATGCCCTTTCCCTTATTATTTTCTTTTGCCTTTTTAAATTCAGTTGGGGTAATTTCTATAACATCATCGGAATTCTCGTCGGAATCCGATTCATCGGAGAATTGGTAATCCTCCCAATATTTTGCTTCCTTGGTGGAAACACCATTGACCATAATTAACCTTGGTCGGTTGGTTGAGGATTCTCTTTTACTTAACCGTTTTATTATTTCCCCCACCGGTTCTATTTCTTCTTCCGGTTCCGATTCTTCTTCCGGTTCTGATTCTTCTTCCGGTTCCGACTCTTCTTCCGGTTCCTCTTCGGGAACTTGTGAATCAGTCCACGAATCATTCCAATTTACATTTGACTCTTCATTATTATTAGGTGAGTCAATGGGACTTGTTCTAGAGGTAGACATCTATCACATAATATCAAACGCGTTAAGAGATTAATATATCACATAATATTCACATGTTAAAAATATATAGTTTCCAACAAAATTTGTTAAGCAATCATTTTTCAACTAAACACGGTCGAAGTCCAGACTCACTAATGCATCCTAACAAACTCGATAAGACACACTAATGCAAAATTCTGGTTCTCTAAGACCAACGCTCGGATACCAACTAAAATGTCCCGTTCTTATTGATTAAAAACGTTCCATATTAATTGATTTCGTTGCGAGGTTTTGACCTCTATATGAGACGTTTTTGAAAGACTGCATTCATTTTAAAACAAACCATAACCTTTATTTCATCAATAAAGGTTTAAAAATCTTTACGTAGATTATCAAATGATGATAATCTAAAATATCCTGTTTACACACGACCATTACATAATGGTTTACAATACAAATATGTTACAACAAAATAAGTTTCTTGAATGCAGTTTTTACACAATATCATACAAGCATGGACTCCAAATCTCGTCCTTATTTAAGTATGCAACAGCGGAAGCTCTTAGTATTCACCTGAGAATAAACATGCTTTAAACGTCAACAAAAATGTTGGTGAGTTATAGGTTTAACCTATATATATCAAATCGTAACAATAGACCACAAGATTTCATATTTCAATACACATCCCATACATAGAGATAAAAATCATTCATATGGTGAACACCTGGTAACCGACAATAACAAGATGCATATATAAAAATATCCCCATCATTCCGGGACACCCTTCGGATATGATATAAATTTCGAAGTACTAAAGCATCCGGTACTTTGGATGGGGTTTGTTAGGCCCAATAGATCTATCTTTAGGATTCGCGTCAATTAGGGTGTCTGTTCCCTAATTCTTAGATTACCAGACTTAATAAAAAGGGGCATATTCGATTTCGATAATTCAACCATAGAATGTAGTTTCACGTACTTGTGTCTATTTTGTAAATCATTTATAAAACCTGCATGTATTCTCATCCCAAAAATATTAGATTTTAAAAGTGGGACTATAACTCACTTTCACAGATTTTTACTTCGTCGGGAAGTAAGACTTGGCCACTGGTTGATTCACGAACCTATAACAATATATACATATATATCAAAGTATGTTCAAAATATATTTACAACACTTTTAATATATTTTGATGTTTTAAGTTTATTAAGTCAGCTGTCCTCGTTAGTAACCTACAACTAGTTGTCCACAGTTAGATGTACAGAAATAAATCGATAAGTATTATCTTGAATCAATCCACGACCCAGTGTATACGTATCTCAGTATTGATCACAACTCAAACTATATATATTTTGGAATCAACCTCAACCCTGTATAGCTAACTCCAACATTCACATATAGAGTGTCTATGGTTGTTCCGAAATATATATAGATGTGTCGACATGATAGGTCGAAACATTGTATACGTGTCTATGGTATCTCAAGATTACATAATATACAATACAAGTTGATTAAGTTATGGTTGGAATAGATTTG
Organism: Rutidosis leptorrhynchoides; assembly: GCF_046630445.1. Lineage (NCBI taxonomy): Eukaryota > Viridiplantae > Streptophyta > Magnoliopsida > Asterales > Asteraceae > Rutidosis > Rutidosis leptorrhynchoides. The sequence goes on along the minus strand of NC_092336.1, from coordinate 388,859,634 downwards.
TTACCAATTTTCACGTAGCTAAAATGAGAAAAATTATCCAATCTTGTTTTACCCATAAATTCTTCATTTTAAATCCGTTTTGAGTGAATCAAATTGCTATGGTTTCATATTGAACTCTATTTTATGAATCTAAACAGAAAAAGTATAGGTTTATAGTCAGAAAAATAAGTTACAAGTCGTTTTTGTAAAGGTAGTCATTTCAGTCGAAAGAACGACGTCTAGATGACCATTTTAGAAAACATACTTCAACTTTGAGTTTAACCATAATTTTTGGATATAGTTTCATGTTCATAATAAAAATCATTTTCTCAGAATAACAACTTTTAAATCAAAGTTTATCATAGTTTTTAATTAACTAACCAAAAACAGCCCGCGGTGTTACTACGACGGCGTAAATCCAGTTTTACGGTGTTTTTCGTGTTTCCAGGTTTTAAATCATTAAGTTAGCATATCATATAGATATAGAACATGTGTTTAGTTGATTTTAAAAGTCAAGTTAGAAGGATTAACTTTTGTTTGCGAACAAGTTTAGAATTAACTAAACTATGTTCTAGTGATTACAAGTTTAAACCTTCGAATAAGATAGCTTTATATGTATGAATCGAATGATGTTATGAACATCATTACTACCTTAAGTTCCTTGGATAAACCTACTGGAAAAGAGAAAAAATGGATCTAGCTTCAATGGATCCTTGGATGGCTCGAAGTTCTTGAAGCAGAATCATGACACGAAAACAAGTTCAAGTAAGATCATCACTTGAAATAAGATTGTTATAGTTATAGAAATTGAACCAAAGTTTGAATATGATTATTACCTTGTATTAGAATGATAACCTACTGTAAGAAACAAAGATTTCTTGAGGTTGGATGATCACCTTACAAGATTGGAAGTGAGCTAGCAAACTTGAAAGTATTCTTGATTTTATGAAACTAGAACTTTTGGAATTTATGAAGAACACTTAGAACTTGAAGATAGAACTTGAGAGAGATCAATTAGATGAAGAAAATTGAAGAATGAAAGTGTTTGTAGGTGTTTTTGGTCGTTGGTGTATGGATTAGATATAAAGGATATGTAATTTTGTTTTCATGTAAATAAGTCATGAATGATTACTCATATTTTTGTAATTTTATGAGATATTTCATGCTAGTTGCCAAATGATGGTTCCCACATGTGTTAGGTGACTCACATGGGCTGCTAAGAGCTGATCATTGGAGTGTATATACCAATAGTACATACATCTAAAAGCTGTGTATTGTACGAGTACGAATACGGGTGCATACGAGTAGAATTGTTGATGAAACTGAACGAGGATGTAATTGTAAGCATTTTTGTTAAGTAGAAGTATTTTGATAAGTGTATTGAAGTCTTTCAAAAGTGTATAAATACATATTAAAACACTACATGTATATACATTTTAACTGAGTCGTTAAGTCATCGTTAGTCGTTACATGTAAGTGTTGTTTTAAAACCTTTAGGTTAACGATCTTGTTAAATGTTGTTAACCCAATGTTTATAATATCAAATGAGATTTTAAATTATTATATTATCATGATATTATCATGTATGAATATCTCTTAATATGATATATATACATTAAATGTCTTTACAACGATAATCGTTACATATATGTCTCGTTTAAAAATCATTAAGTTAGTAGTCTTGTTTTTACATATGTAGTTCATTGTTAATATACTTAATGATATGTTTACTTATCATAGTATCATGTTAACTATATATATATATATCCATATATATGTCATCATATAGTTTTTACAAGTTTTAACGTTCGTGAATCACCGGTCAACTTGGGTGGTCAATTGTCTATATGAAACATATTTCAATTAATCAAGTCTTAACAAGTTTGATTGCTTAACATGTTGGAAACATTTAATCATGTAAATATCAATCTCAATTAATATATATAAACATGGAAAAGTTCGGGTCACTACATTTGAAAGGTTGCAGAGGCATTGCAAAGTCCAAATGGCATGCGTTTGTAAGCAAAAGTACCATAAGGGCACGTGAATGTGATTTTTTCTTGATCCTCGGGTGCTATTGGAATTTGAAAATATCCGGAAAAACCATCAAGAAAACAATAGTAACTATTTTCGGCTAATCTTTCTAACATTTGATCAATAAAAGGTAAGGGAAAGTGATCTTTTCTGGTGGCGTCATTTAATTTTCTATAATCAATACAAACACGCCATCCTGTTACAGTCCTAGTAGGAATAAGCTCATCTTTCTCATTTGTAATGACAGTCATGCCACCCTTCTTAGGCACGCATTGAACTGGGCTTACCCATGGACTATCAGAAATTGGATAAATTAAACCTGCATCTAGCAGTTTAATAATTTCTTTCTTAACAACATCTTGCATATTAGGATTTAGTCTTCGTTGGCGTTGCACATACGTTTTATGACCTTCTTCCATAAGGATTTTATGTGTGCAATACGAAGGACTTATTCCTTTAATGTCATGAATCTTCCATGCAATAGCTGATTTATGAGCTTTTAACACAGAAATGAGTTGAGATTTTTCATTTTCAGTAAGAGAAGACGATATTATTACAGGTAATTCAGATTCACCATGTAAATAAGCATATTCCAAATGGTTTAGAAGTGGCTTTAACTCTAATGTCGGTGGTTCTTCTATCGATGATTTATATCGATATCTGTCTTCTTCTTTTAGCATTTGAATTTCTTCTGTTGTTGGTTCATATCTATTAGCCATAAGTGTAGCTAACATTTCAGTTTCATTAATTGGTTCAGTACCTTCTCCTAAAGAACATTCTCCTGTTCCTTGTAATTCTGGAAATTCTTCTAACAATTCTGTATGTGAATCTATAGTTTGAATATAATAGCATGTATCATCTACAGATTGCGGTTGTGGCATTGCTTTATCAACTGAAAAGGTAACACTCTCGTCCTCTATACTTAGGGTCAGTTTCTTACCGAACACGTCTATTATTGCTTTAGCCGTGTTTAAGAATGGTCTTCCTAATATGAGAGGAACTCAAGAATCTTCTTCCATGTCCAGAACAACAAAATCTACTGGAAATACTAAAGTGCCAACTTTAACTAGCATGTTCTCCATTATCCCTCTAGGATATTTTGCTGATCTATCGGCTAGTTGTATGCTTATTCGTGTTGGTTTCAATTCTCCAAGGTCTAGTTTAGCGTATAGTGAATACGGCATTAGATTTATACTAGCACCTAAGTCTGCCAATGCTTCTATTGAACTAAGACTACCCAGAAAACATGGAATTGTGAAACTTCATGGATCAGATAATTTTTCTGGTATCTTATTCAACAGCACTGCTGAACAATTAGCATTCATAGTAACAGCCGAGAGTTCTTCTATTTTCTTTCTATTTGTGATTAGATCTTTCAAAAATTTAGCATATCTAGGCATTCCTGAAATCACATCAATGAAAGGAAGATTTACATTTATCTGTTTAAACATATCCAAGAATTTGGATTGCTCGGCTTCAAGTCTCTCTTTTTTCATTTTACTTGGGTAAGGAAGTGGTGGTTGGTATGGTTTAACATAAGGTTTAGCCTTAACTGTGTTATCTTCATTAACCTTTTCAACTACCGGTTCTTTTTCCTTATTTTGTTCAGGTTGTAGTTCTTGTGGAGTAGGAATAGTTTCATCAGAAATTACAGGTATTTCAGGTGGTTTATGTGTAATACCACTTCTTGTGGTAATGGCTTTAGCTGTTTCATTCTGGGGGTTAGCATTTGTATCACTAGGTAAACTTCCCGGTTTTCTTTCACCTATTAACCTTGCTAGGTTGCTCACTTCTTGTTCCAAATTTTGAATAGAAGCTTGTTGATTTCTAAATGCTTGAGCATTTTGTTCATTGGTTTGTTTCTGAGATGTGAAAAACTGAGTTTGAGATTCAACTAGCTTCGTCATCATATCTTCTAAATTTGGCTTTTTATCATCGATTTGTGGTGGTTTGTTTTGAAAATTAGGTCTTTGCTGGTTGTATGTATTATTGGATACTTGCTGATTACTAGGACCTTGTTGGTTGTTGTATGGAACATTTCGATTATAATTTTGGTTTTGATTGTAGATCGGTCTTGGCGGTTGATAATTATTCTGATAATTATTTCCAGGCCTTTGGTTTATGTATGAAACATTCTCTCTTTGTTCCATTGTTAGTTCAATACTGAGACAATCTTTTGTCCAATGTGGTCCTCCACACTGCTCACAACTAATTCGTATTGAGTGAATATCTTTAGTCATCTTTTCCATTCGTCTCTCGACAGCATTTATCTTTACGGAAATGGAATCTAAGTCATGGCTAGAATCGGCTCTAGCTGCTTTAGATGATCTAACGATATCTTTTTCTTGGTGCCACTCATATGAGTGGGAAGCAGTGTTATCAATAATTTTGTAAGCATCAGTTTCTGTTTTCTTCATAATAGAACCACCAGCTGCTATATCTATGTATTTCCTTGTAGTGATGTCGCATCCTTGGTAGAATATTTGTACTATTTGATAGGTGTCTAAACCATGTTGCGAACATCCTCTCAATAACTTTCCAAATCTTGTCCAAGCCTCATATAGAGTTTCATTTGGCTTTTGTGTGAACGTAACAATTTCTCCTTGAAGTCTCATGGCTTTAGATGCCGGAAAGAATTATTTGAGAAATTTTTCAACTAAAACGTCCCATGTATCAATCGCCCCTTCAGGTAACGATTCTAACAAATCTTTTGCTTCTCCTTTTAAAGTCCAGGAAAATAACATGAGATATATCTGTTCATCCTCAACTTCTCGAATTTTAAATAGAGTGCAGATCCTATTAAAGGTACGAAGATGTTCGTTTGGATCTTCCATCGGCCACCACTAAATTGGCATTGATTAGTTACCATGTGTAGAATTTGTCCTTTGATTTCATAATCTGGCGCATTAATGTCTGGTTGAGTAATTGCGTGACCTTGACCAGTACGTTTAGCTCTCATTCGATCTTCCATACTTAGAGGTTCCAGATTCTCCATGATTGAATTTGTTGAATCTGAATCACTAGAGGATTCTGATTTAATGGTTCGTTCCTCAACAATCTCTGTTTGAATGATTGGTGGTTCCGGAGGAAAAATTAATGGTTCAGGATCTATGAATCCTCCCTGAATATTCTCCGGATTCTCAATTGTGAGGTTGGGGTCAAAAAATGGATTATCGGAAATTTGAATTGGAGTACTTGGTCGACTGGATGAAGATTCTAAAGAAAAATCAACGGCGACAATATTTGCTAGATGTCTTGATCGAGTTACAGGTGGTGAACGTCTTGCTCGGTGCATTCACTGAATATCCTATTAGTTTTTAAAAGGAAAGAAAAATTATATAAGTTATCCAATTAATAGACTTTTCTGATTTTGCCCACGTTTCGAATAGCCAAAAGATGCAGCAGAGGGGCAGGATTCGTTTGGTCTCAATATAATTGAGTACTGTTTGGCTCCAATAACCCGGTCCACGTACAAATCCAACTATTACTACGAACCAGAAAATTTTGATGTCTATCAATTTAACCACTTAAAATAAATTTTCGTAATTTAAAGAAATTTAGAGAAGAAATAGAATAAAAATCTATGTCCTAAAAACTAGAATGACGAGAAATAAGAAAGAAAAAGAGCGCGTCGAAAAAGGTCGAAAAAGAAAAGGGTTGAAAAATAAAAGGCGTCGAAAAATAAGAAAGAAAAAGAGTGACTATGAAACTTTAAAACACTCGACTAACCCAACCTTTTTATTATCACTGACTTAAAATTAAAATTGCAAATTGAGATTACTAATTGGAGTGATAATTGATACATAGGTAAAAGGCGTCGAAAAATAAAAATAAGAAAGTAGCGCGTCGAAACTTAAAAAGGAACTAAAAACTAAGAATTAAAAGTTGCGTCTAAAAATATTAAAGCTTAAAAGAAATACTATATCCCAAATGGCAATATCTTAAAAAGGTACTAAAACTTAAAAAAGGCGTCGCAAAATTCTAAAACACCTAAATCTTAGTCTAAAGAGAAACCACTTAAGGGATTTTACGGCAAAGCCTAAAAATCTAGAAGTAAAAATAATTATGGCAAAAACTATGACCTAAAACTAATTACGAGCGAAAAATACAAATATTACGAATAAACGATTAAAAGATATAAAATATAAAAAAATATAAAAAGTGATAAATTACTTATTTTTATAAAAATATTATTTTTATATTTTTATTTTTATATTTTATAAAAGTATTAATTTTTATATATAAAAAAACTAATTAAAATTTAAAATACAATTTAATTTAAAAAACTTAAACTAATTATAATAATAATTAAGTAAATAGGGTTAAATAAAAAAATAATAAATAATAATTACTCCGTAATAAATGCGAATTAGGGTTACTGGACACGCGTGTCAGGGCAGCTTCGCGAGTCGCGGTGCCACGTACCAGAAAAACTCCGCGAGTCGCGGGGTTTGAAAATTCAAATGAGGTGCAGGTATAAATTCGATAGTTTCAGTTTTTTTTATAAATTTTTTTCTTTTCTGTTTTTAATTTAATTAAAATATTTATATAAATTAAATAAAAGTTATATTTTAAAAACTAAAATAGAAATAAAATACTTTATAATTTTATAAAAATCTTAAAAATAAATTTATATATTTATTTTTTTATTCGGTTTTTAATTTTTAATTATATTTTTAATATTTAAAATGTATTTTTATAAAAAAAACTAATTAAAACTTAATAAATTTTTTTTTCCTATAGCTTTTCGCTTCGGCGATCCCCGGCAGCGGCGCCAAAAATACTTGATGCTATGCGAGGTGTATATGAAATAGCTTATATTTTACTAGGAAAAACTATTAAATACGATACAATTTTACACAAGATATTTATTTATTTATAGAGTGGATATACTTAAACCTTGCTACAACACTTATAGGCAGTGTACCTAATCGTATAGTAGTGTAGTTTTTAGTAAGTCCGGTTCGTCCACAGGGAATCTTTTAAACAAAGCTTAACGCTATATTAGTTTTAATTTATAAAAATACAAATATATAAATAAGTAATATTATTATTATAAAGGGGGGTTTTTACCGTTTAATGACCGGTTTGTCGATTTTTAAAACTTTAGTCGCAGTTAAAACCTAATGTAAAATATTAAATAAATATAACTTAATTTAAAGCGTAAAGTAAATAACGATAATAAAATTGCGATAAATAAAAGTGCGATGAAATAAAATACAATAATTAAAAAGTGCGTTAATTAAAAGTGTAATTAAATACAATGACAATAAATAAAAGTGCGATAATTAAAAGTGCAATTAAATATAAAATAAAGGAAATTAAATATGAAATAAAAGAATTATGCTTATTTAAACTTCCGTAATCATGATGTTTGACGTGTTGATTTTTAGTTTTATGCCCATGGGTTAATTGTCCTTTGTCCTGGATTATTTAATATGTCCGTCTGGTTTTTGTCCATAACAGTCCATCAGTCATAAATATAAAGTGCGAGTGTCCTCGTCAAATTATCCTTATACCCGAAGTTAAATATTCCAACTAATTGGGGACTTAAACTGTAACAAGATTTTAATACTTTGTTTAATAATTACACCAGGTTATCGACTGCGTGTAATCCAAGGTTTTAATACTTTGTTATCAATTATGCCAAGTGTCCTTGTACATAATTTCACCCATGTTTTAATAATTCTAGTGACTATTAATCCATTCCCGTGTCCGGTTAAATGAACGATTATTCATACATATAATACGATCGAGTGTATATGGTTATTTATAGGGACGTCCAATTGTAAATCTTTGTATTAAAATTAACAAACTATCATTTAGTTAAAAAAAATATAAAGCCCATTAATAGCCTATAGTCTAATTTCCACAAGTGTCGTTCTTTTGTCCAAACCCCAATTATGGTACAAAACCCAATTACCCAATTTTAGTATTTTTTTTAGCCCAACATCATGATTACTTCGGCTTAAATAAGCATAATAATAATTTATCTACGAGACATTAAATTAAAAAGGTTGAACATAACATACAATGATTAAAAATAGCGTAGCGTTACACGGACAGAATTTCGACTTACACCCTTACAACATTCGCTAACATACCCTTATTATTAGAAATTAAAATTAAAATTATAATATAAATATAAATAAATAAATATATATATATATATATATATATATATATATATATATATATATATATATATATATATATATATATATATATATATATATATATATATCGTATGTGAGATAGAGAGATGGATGGATGGATATTTATAACGTTCAGAATGCGCGAGCTTTTATAGGCATTTTTGTCCAGGACATCTCCGCGAGTTGCGGCATTTTTGCACTACAAACTCCGCGAGTCGCGGAGTTCATAAATTAAGCTCACACAAGTTTGGATCCTAGTCTGCCGACGGTTTTAATATATAAATATAATATATATATATATATATATATATATATATATATATATATATATATATATATATATATATATATATATATATATATATATATATATATATATATATATATATATATATATATATATATATATAATTTATATAATTAATTATATATTATATTATATTTATATACATAGTTAACTTGTAATTTTTAGTCCGTTGCGTCGAGCGTTGAGAATTGACTCTGGTCCCGGTTCCGGATTTTCGAACGTCCTTGCGTACTATTTTATATCGTGTACTTTGCGTTTTAAATCTTGTACTTTTGTAATTTTGAGACGTTTCTCATCAATAATTGGAACCTCTTTGATTGTATTTTGTACTTTTGAGCTTTTTGGTTGTTTGCGTCTTCAATTCGTCGAATCTGTCTTTTGTCTTCATCTTTTATTATTTAAACGAATATCACTTGTGTATAGAACAATTGCAACTAAAAACTTGTCTTTCTTGAGAGATAATGCTATGAAATATATGTTCGTTTTTAGCATTATCATCAACTATGCACATGAATATAATATAATATATAAATAATTCTTAAAAATTATATATATATTATATATATTTATAAAACCGTCGGCAAGAAAGCAAAAAAAAGTATGTCAGCTGGATCCTACCTCCATGCGATCGCATGGCCTGGAAGGTTAATTTCCATGCGATCGTATGGCCCCAATTTGAGGGTCAGGTCCTATAAATTTCGCAGTTTTGGTTGAACAAAAACACATCTTTTTTTTTTCCTTTCTCTCAACGTATACATATATATATATATATACATATATATATATATATATATATATATATATATATATATATATATATATATATATATATATTAATTTTAATTTTAATTTTAATAATAAAGGTATGTTAGCGAATGTTGTAACGGTGTAAGTCGAAATTCTGTCCGTGTAACGCTACGCTATTATTAATCATTGTAAGTTATGTTAAACCTTTTTAAATTAATGTCTCGTAGCTAAGTTATTATTATGCTTATTTAAGCCGAAGTAATCGTGATGTTGGGCTAAATATTAAAATTGGGTAATTGAGCTTTGTACCATAATTGGGGTTTGGACAAAAGAACAACACTTGTGGAAATTAGACTATGGGCTATTAATGGGCTTTATATTTGTTTAATTAAATGATAGTTTGTTAATTTAATATAAAGATTTACAATTGGATGTACCTATAAATAACCATATACACCCGATCGGACACGATGGGCGGGATATTTATAAGTACTAATAATCGTTCATTTAAACAGACACGGGAATGGATTAATAGTCAATGGACTTATTAAAACAGGGGTGAATTATATACAAGGAAAATTGGTGTAATTATAGATTAAGTCCCCAATTAGTTGGAATATTTGACTTCAGATATAAGGATAATTTGACGAAGACACTCGCACTTTATATTTATGACTGATGGACTGTTATGGACAAAAACCAGACGGACATATTGAATAATCCAGGACAAATGACAATTAACCCATGGTAATAAACTAAAATCAACACATCAAACATCAAGATTACGGAAGTTTAAATAAGCATAATTTCTTTATTTCATATTTAATTGCACTTTTAATTATCGTACTGATGTGCGTAGGGGTGTATACAAAATAGTTATATTTTTACTACGGAATACGACGAATATGATACAAGTTTTAATTAATTTATTTACAAATGGGATATACCTAAACTCTGCTACAACACTATAGGCAGTGTACCTAATCGTACAATAGTATAGTTTTTAGTAAGTCTGGTTCGTTCCACGGGGAGACGACTTATTTTACACTATATTTTAAACAACTATATTTGTACAAAATATATATTTTTATATATAATAATAATATAAAAGGGGGTTTACCGTTTAATGACCGGTTTGTTGATTTTATATTTTAAGTCACAATTAAAACCTAATGAAAAATATAAATGACGATAATTTAAGTACGTAAAATAAAATGCGATAAGAAATAAGATAAAATTATTATACTTATTTAAACTTCCGTAATCATGATGTTTGACTTTTTAATTTTAATTGATTATCCTGGGTTAATTGTCTTTTGTCCTGGATTATTTAATATGTCCATCTGGTTTTTGTCCATAACAGTCCATCAGTCATAAATATAAAGTGCGAGTGTCCTCGTCAAATTATCCTTATATCCGAAGTCAAATATTTCAACTAATTGGGGACTTAAACTATAATTACACCAATTTTCCTTGTATGTAATTCACCCATGTTTTAATAAGTCCATTGACTATTAATCCATTCCCGTGTCCCGTTAAATGAACGATTATTAGTACTTATAAATATCCCGCCCATCGTGTCCGATCGAGTGTATATGGCTATTTATAGGTACGTCTAATTGTAAATCTTTATATTAAATTAACGAACTATCATTCAATTAAACAAATATAAAGCTCATTAATAGCCTACAGTCTAATTTCCACAAGTGTCGTTCTTTTGTCCAAACCTCAATTATGGTACAAAGCCCAATTACCCCATCTTTAATATTTAGCCCAACATCATGATTACTTTGATTTAAATAAGTATAATAATAACTTAGTTACAAGACATTAATTTAAAAAGGAGAACATAACTTACATTGAGTATTTATCGCGTAGCTTTACACATACAGAACTTCGACCTTAAAACCCGTAAAATAACCTTTACATAACCCAAACTAATCTAATATAAAACTAAACTAATATATATTATATATATATATATATATATATATATATATATATATATATATATATATATATATATATATATATATATATATATATATATATATATATATATATATATATATATATATATATTACAGAGGGAGTATTATTATTATTGTGTAATTATTCTGGCCGAATTCGTTGGTATTTATAGATGTGGCCAGAATTTTCAGCCCATGCGATCGCATGGAAAAATGGCTTCTAGGCCATGCGATCGCATGGCCACCTGGATCCAGCCCACATGCCTTGTTTTCTAGCTTGTCGACGTTATTTAATATAATAAATATATAATATATAAATAATTTATATAATTATTTAAATATTATATTATATTCTTGTGCATAGTTGACTTGTAATTTTTGGTCCGTTGAGTCGGGCATTGATATTGGCTCAGGTCCCGGTTCCGGCTTTTCGAACGTCCTTTCATACTATTTATTATCTTGTACTTTGCGTTTTGCAATTTGTAATTTGCAAAAAAAATTATTTTTCTTAACTCCCAAAATCCGCGCAAGTCTTTAACTCACTTTTAGTGGCACTTTTGAGTGCACTATGGCTTTAGTGGCACTTTTCAGGCTTTAGTGGCACTTTTTCTTCAATTCTTTAATCTTCGTGCTTTGTCTTCACATTTATTTATTTAAACGATAACAACTTAAAAATAGAATAATTACAACTGAAAACTTTACATATTAGGATGATATTGCGACTAAATATATGTTCGTTTGGAGCACTATCAAATATCCCCACACTTAAGCGTTGCTTGTCCTCAAGCAATACAGAACTTGAAATTAAATCACACGAATCACTTCTTTATTCTTCACACTTTATACATTAGTGATTTTGATACGACGGTATAAACAATGATAGTAACGATGTGGTTTACAGTCCCACATGACTATAAAAATTTAGATCCTTAAGGAAATTGGATCTTTATGAAAACATTTGATCTTTTGAAAATTTATTCTAGCTTTTACCCTAGATAAGTTTTCCGGAATAACCCTTCACCGGTGTTTGCAAAATGTTTTTGTGGGTTTGGTGGGTTTTAGATTTGAAAATTTTAGCTCAAAACTTATGGTTTTGTGTCACCCACTTGCTAGCCTTGTATTAGGAAAGCAACACGTCCAGTATACTTGCTCCGTATATTACCTTTCGGTAAACTACCGTCCGATTGTAAAGTAAAGCGTTGAACAAGCAACTTTTAAGGCGATGTCTAATGACATGCAGATGTTCATGGTCTACAACGTGTCGGATGCAATTACTATCCTTTGTAGGAGCAATAGTAAAGATCACCCTATAATTTTTTCAGTCTGGCACAAGGTCCTGTCTTCGACCATGTTATGCTACCACCGATCTTACGGTTGACACCCGAATTGGTTCAGGTGACCTAATGAATTCCAGGTGAATTCCTAGGATTTTACTTTCAATGGTAATGAACGCATTGAAAATGGGTTTTCAGAAAACAAATCGGTTTTAATTTGATCAAAATATTTTCTCGTTCAAGCTCTAGTTTAGATATCATTGAATTCCATGAGTTTGTAATTCTCAATCTTTAAAGTCAATCTCAAGGATCGAGTAATATCAGTCTTAAAAGCTGATTTTTAATCTTTAAGAAGATTATGCTTTCTGGGGGTCTGATTCATTAGTCTTATCAAGATAATTTGCACGGCGCCCTCCCCATTTTACGAGACAGATCCTCTCATGGTTAGGATAAGTCTGACCACTTGGCGACCCTGTTTGATGCTGAGGTCCGTGGATTTCCTGCTGATTTTAGAGATGACTTTTCTAGATTTTTCGTCAACCTACAGCGGGTCTGGACGACAACTTCCTGACCTAAATCAAGAAGCGCGTGTCTTTTTCAAAAGACTTTACTTTCTTTTAATGATGGAATTGATTCATCGTGTAGATCCATCTTTTCTTTTATCTTTATTATAATATTGCGGATAGAACAGTCAATTTAGTTTAAAACAAAATCACCTGCAATAACTTTACAGAAACATGTGATAGATAGTTTTTTAATTGAATAACTTGGTACATTCTCCCCACACTTAGTTTCTTTCTTTGCCTTTTTATTCTCCTTTATTCCATTTTAAATGAATTCAAGTGTTTTAGGGTGTTTCTCAATTTATGTCCTTTCCGAGGTAACGATAATTTCGGTATTAACACCTAGTTTTCATCGTTCATAAATATGTATAAACATGATTTTGAATTCATTTATTTGAAAATTTTTTAAAATTTTCACAAAATTTGGCAAATAAACCAAGTGTAAACCTGTGAGAATTTATAACCCTTCCCCACACTTGAGATCATGCAATGCCCTCATTTGCATGAAATGAGACTATAATTATAAATTCACGAGGGTGATAAGTGTAGAAAAGTGATTAAAAATACCCAGTTTGTAATTACAAAGCTCGTCGAATGATAGATGGCGTGCCTCATTGTTCATTCCTTCTTGTTTTATCACACATGTTTTTCTTCAAAAATGGGTGTTTTTCTGAACTGTTTGCTAATCTTTGAAAATGCGTCTTTTACCCTAACTTATTATGCATGTTTATTAACGAGTTATGCACTAATCCGAACCCCGAATTTAACGTTAAGTGGGGTTAGACTTCCCCATACTTAGCTGACGATATGTGAAGTCGGTAGAATAAGTTCCAAGAAATTAAAATAGTGAGCCAGTTATTTACATCTCGGGTGGTATAAAATATATCAATGGGTTTAAAGTTTAGACCCACCCGATCGTCACTACTTAATTCTTTTTTAAGTGTAGCTTTTAGTAATTGGATATATCTCTTTTCTGGTTCTTGGTCAAATGGATCGATATACACTAACATACATATTTCTATAGGGTGGACAATTCCTAACATTTCATTCCGTTTATTCTAGGGATCAAAGTTTTCACCTCTATTACCCAATTGGGTGAAATTCGAGGTGTCAATATCTATTACAGCTTGTAGTTCATCTTTAGTAGATGACTCATCTATTGAGAATATTGGGTTGGAAGGTTGTGGAATGGTGAATTTCGGGATCGAAGCAAATTCTTCTTCATTAATGGTACTTATCGGTCCCACCATTTTGGTCTCGGGGGTAAAATTTTCAACGTTATCATTTTCCCGAGAATACCAATTTGTCACCCTTACTTCTTCTTCATCCATTGATGGATCGATGATTTCGTCGGTAGAGGCTAATGTGTCGATATATTGTGAAATTGGTAAAGCTGAATTAAAAGTATCATCGGGATAATTGGTGATTTCGGAGCTCTCGAATTCATCAAAATTCGATGATATGAGATTTTCTTGCACAATACTCCTCAGATCAACAGGTGTGTAATCTGATAGAGTTTCAGCTTGCCGATTCACAAACTCTCTAATTTGTTCATTTTGAGCATCGAGTTCTTCGAGTTTGATTTTCATATTGTCTAAAAGATTTTCAGACACATAATTTTCCTCGTCTTCTGGTTGTTGAGTTTGGATATATTCTTGGGAATAATCCCAATTTGAATTGTATTCTTCATAATCATTCCATTCAGGTTCTATGGGTGCATAATTTTTCATAGGAACGTAATAATAACATTCCCATGTTGAGTGATAATCTCCACATATTTCACAACCAGTTATTGTTTCGTCATTCGTGATCCAAGATTGACCGAACGAATTGTCATCAACACCCGTTTGAGAGTATTGATTAAATTGATTTCGGATATCATAAAGAGTTCCCAAGATATTTTCGAGGTTTTCCATACTACACTTATTACAAAATTTTAGCTACAATGTGGTGCATTTATTAATTATCCTATTAGTTATAAAATAAAAAAAATTATATAAGTTATCAAATTAATAGACTTTTCTGATTTTGCCCACGTTTCGAATAGCCAATAGATGCAGCAGGTAGCCAGGACCCTTTAAATCGAAAGCCCACAACTCGCCACTAACAAATCCAACTATTACTACGAATCAGAAAATTTTGGATGTCTATCAATTTAACCACTTAAAATAATTTTTCGTCGAAATTTTGAAATTTTAGAGAAGAAATAGAAAATTCTATGTCCTAAAACTAGAGCGAAGAGAAATTAGAAAGAAAAACAGCGCGTCGAAAAACGTCAAAAAATAAAAGGTCGAAAAATAAAAATAAGAAAGAAAAACGTCGAAACTTAAAAGTCTAAAAATTATATCTAAAAAGTTGCGCCTAAAGGTCTAAAGGTAAATGCAATTTTATTCGGAAAACGGCAATCACTTAAAAGGCACTAAAATCTATTTAAAACTCAAGCGATAAGCGACGTCGTAAAATTCTAAAGCGCCTAAATCTTAATTCTAAAGAAAAAGCACTTAAGGGATTTTACGGCAAAGCCTAAAAATCTAGAAATATAAAATAACTACGGCAAAAACTAAGTTTAAAACTAATTACGAACGATAAATATACAAATGTTTAAAATATACAAATTATAAAAAAATGATAAACTTACAATTTTTATATAAATATTATTTTTATATTATTATTTTATAAGAGTATTAACTCTTTTAATTTAATAAAACTAAATTAAAACTTAATATTACAAATAATAATAAAATTATATATTTAATTAAAACCCTAAATTAATTAAATAATATTACTTAAAAATAAACCATATACGTAATAAATGCTGTGATCAGAACTGTCAGGGAACCCCATACGATCGCATGGGGTTTTGGCTTTTAATCCATGCGATCGCATGGAACACGAGTCCAGGTTTTTTTTTTAATTTTATATTGTTTTTTTAAAATTATATACAATTATATTTTTACAAATATATATTAAAAATATAGCGTTTCGCCGAGTCCCCGGTAGCGGCGCCAAAAATACTTGATGTGCGTAGAGGGTGTATACAAAATAGTTATATTTTTACTACGAAATAGGACAAAATATGATACAAGTTTTAATTAATTTATTTACAAATGGGATATACCTAAACTCTGCTACAACACTATAGGCAGTGTACCTAATCGTAGAGTAGTATAGTTTTTAGTAAGTCTGGTTCGTTCCACAGGGAGACGACTTATTTTACACTATATTTTAAACAACTATATTTGTACAAAATATATATTTTTATATATAATAATAATATAAAAGGGGGTTTACCGTTTAATGACCGGTTTGTCGATTTTATATTTTAAGTCACAATTAAAACCTAATAAAAAATATAAATGACGATAATTTAAGTACGTAAAATAAAATGCGATAAGAAATAAGATAAAATTATTATACTTATTTAAACTTCCGTAATCATGATGTTTGACTTTTTGATTTTAATTAATTATCCTGGGTTAATTGTCTTTTGTCCTGGATTATTTAATATGTCCATTTGATTTTTGTCCATAACAGTCCATCAGTCATAAATATAAAGTGCGAGTGTCCTCGTCAAATTATCCTTATATCCGAAGTCAAATATTCCAACTAATTGGGGACTTAAACTATAATTACACCAATTTTCCTTGTATGTAATTCACCCCTGTTTTAATAAGTCCAATGACTATTAATCCATTCCCGTGTCCGGTTAAATGAACGATTATTAGTACTTATAAATATCCCGCCCATCGTGTCTGATCGAGTGTATATGGCTATTTATAGGTACGTCCAATTGTAAATCTTTATATTAAATTAACGAACTATCATTCAATTAAACAAATATAAAGCCCATTAATAGCCCACAGTCTAATTTCCACAAGTGTCGTTCTTTTGTCCAAACCCCAATTATGGTACAAAGCCCAATTACCCCATCTTTAATATTTAGCCCAACATCATGATTACTTCGATTTAAATAAGCATAATAATAACTTAGTTACAAGACATTAATTTAAAAAGGAGAACATAACTTACATTGAGTATTTATCGCGTAGCTTTACACATACAGAACTTCGACCTTAAAACCCGTAAAATAACCTTTACATAACCCAAACTAATCTAATATAAAACTAAACTAATATATATTATATATATATAAATAATATATATATATATATATATATATATATATATATATATATATATATATATATTACAGAGGGAGTATTATTATTATTGTGTAATTATTCTGGCCGAATTCGTTGGTATTTATAGATGTGGCCAGAATTTTCAGCCCATGCGATCGCATGGAAAAATGGCTTCCAGGCCATGCGATCGCATGGCCACCTGGATCCAGCCCACATGCCTTGTTTTCTAGCTTGTCGACGTTATTTTATATAATATATATATAATATATAAATAATTTATATAATTATTTAAATATTATATTATATACTTGTGCATAGTTGACTTGTAATTTTTGGTCCGTTGAGTCGGGCGTTGATAGTTGGCTCAGGTCCCGGTTCCGGATTTTCGAACGTCCTTTCGTACTATTTATTATCTTGTACTTTGCGTTTTGCAATTTGTAATTTGAAAAAATTAGTGGCACTTTTGAGTGCACTATGGCTTTAGTGGAACTTTTCAGGCTTTAGTGGCACTTTTTCTTCAATTCTTTAATCTTCATGCTTTGTCTTCAAATTTATTTATTTAAACGATTATAACTTAAAAATAGAATAATTACAACTGAAAACTTTATATATTGGGATGATATTGTGACTAAATATATGTTCGTTTGGAGCACTATCAAATATCCCCACACTTGAGCGTTGCTTGTCCTCAAGCAATACAGAACTTGAAATTAAATCACACGAATCACTTCTTTATTCTTCACACTTTATACATTAGTGATTTTGATACGACGGTATAAACAATGATAGTACCGATGTGGTTTACAGTCCCACATGACTAGAAAAATTTAGATCCTTAAGGAAATTGGATCTTTATGAAAACATTTGATCTTTTGAAAATTCATTCTAGCTTTTACCCTAGATAAGTTTTCCGGAATAACCCTTCACCGGTGAAATGTCCAGTTCATATTGATTATAAACGTTCCATATTAATTGATTTCGTTGCGAGGTTTTGACCTCTATATGAGACGTTTTTCAAAGACTGCATTCATTTTTAAAACAACCATAACCTTTATTTTATCGATAAAGGTTTAAAAAGCATTACTTAGATTATCAAATAATGATAATCTAAAATATACCGTTTACACACGACCATTACATAATGGTTTACAATAAGAATATATTACATCAAAAATAAGTTTCTTGAATGCAGTTTTTACATAATATCATACAAGCATGGACTCCAAATCTTGTCCTTATTTTAGTATGCAACAGCGGAAGCTCTTAATAATCACCTGAGAATAAACATGCTTAAAACGTCAACAAAAATGTTGGTGAGTTATAGGTTTAACCTATATATTATCAAATCATAATAATAGACCACAAGATTTCATATTTCAATATACATCTGGTGTTATACGAGGTGTATATGAAATAGCTTATATTTTACTAGGAAAAACTATTAAATACGATACAATTTTACACAAGATATTTATTTATTTATAGAATGGATATACCTAAACCTTGCTACAACACTTATAGGCAGTGTACCTAATCGTACAGTAGTGTAGTTTTTAGTAAGTCCGGTTCGTTCCACAGGGAAATCTTTTAAACAAAGCTTAACGCTATATTAGTTTTAATTTATAAAAATATAAATATATATAAGTAATATTATTATTATAAAAAGGGGGGTTTTTACCGTTTAATGACCGGTTTGTCAATTTTTAAAACTTTTAGTCGCAGTTAAAACCTAATGTAAAATATTAAATAAATAAAAGACTTAATTTAAAGCGTAAAATAAATAACGATAATAAAAGTGCGATAATTAAAAGTGCAATTAAATACAATGACAATAAATAAAAGTGCGAAAATTAGATGTACAATTAAATATGAAAATAAAGGAATTATGCTTATTTAAACTTCCATAATCATGATGTTTGACGTGTTGATTTTAGTTTATTCCCATGGGTTAATTGTCCTTTTTCCTGGATTATTTAATATATCCGTCTGGTTTTTGTCCATAACAGTCCATCAGTCATAAATATAAAGTGCGAGTGTCCTCGTCAAATTATCCTTATACCCGAAGTCAAATATTCCAACTAATTGGGGACTTAAACTGTAACAAGGTTTTAATACTTTGTTTAATAATTACACCAGGATATCGACTGCGTGTAACCCAAGGTTTTAATACTTTGTTATCAATTATGCCAAGTGTCCTTGTACATAATTTCACCCCTGTTTTAATAATTCTATAGACTATTAATCCATTCCTGTGTCCGGTTAAATGAACGATTATTCGTACATATAAATATCCCCCCCATCGTGTCCGATCGAGTATATATGGTTATTTATAGGGACGTCCAATTGTAAATCTTTATATTAAAATTAACAAACTATCATTTAGTTAAACAAGTATAAAGCCCATTAATAGCCCATAGTCTAATTTCCACAAGTGTCGTTCTTTTGTCCAAACCCCAATTATGGTGCAAAGCCCAATTACCCAATTTTAATATTTTTAGCCCAACATCATGATTACTTCGGTATTAAATAAGCATAATAATAACTTAGCTACGAGACATTAAATTAAAAAGGTTGAACATAACTAACAATGATTAAAAATAGCGTAGCGTTACACGGACAGAATTTCGACTTACACCCTTACAACATTCGCTAACATACCCTTATTATTAGAAATTAAAATTAAAATTAAAATTAAAATATAATATATATATATATATATATATATATATATATATATATATCGTATGATGAATGAGGAGAAAAGAGATGTGTTTGATGTTCACCAAACTGCGAATTTTATAGGCATGTGGGCTGGAAAAGGGGCTCATGCGATCGCATGAGTTTTGCTCCTCCAGGACATGCGATCGCTTGGCCAGCTGGGGAGGCTCACATGTTGTTGTTTTCTTCTGTCGACGGTTTTTATAATATAATATAATATATATATATTAATTTTAAGAATTAATTATATATTATATTATATTCATGTGCATAGTTGACTTGTAATTTTTAGTCCGTTGCGTCGAGCGTTGAGAGTTGACTCTGGTCCCGGTTCCGGATTTTCGAACGTCCTTGCGTATAATTTAATATCTTGTACTTTGCGTTTTGCCTCATGTACTCTTGTAATTTTGAGACGTTTCTTATCACTAATTGGAACCTCTTTGATTGTACTTTGTACTTTTGAGCTTTTTTGGTCGTTTGCGTCTTCAATTCATCGAATCTGTCTTTTGTCTTCACCTTTTATTATTTAAACGAATATCACTTGTAAATAGAACAGTTGCAACTAAAATCTTGTCTTTCTTGAGGGATAATGCTATGAAATATAGGTTCGTTTTTAGCATTATCAAATATTCTCACACTTGAGCGTTTCTTGTCCTCAAGCAATATAGTCTTGAAATATACTAGAATCACTTCTTTATTCTTCACAATTTGTACATCAGTGATTTCTATACGGCGGTATGAACAATGGTAGTAACGTTATGGTTTACAGTCCCACATGACTATAAAAATTTTAGATCTTTTAAGGAAATTGGATCTTTATGAAAACATTTGATCTTTTGAAAATTAAAACTAGTTTTTACCCTAGATAAGTTTTCCGAAATAACCCTTCACCGGTCAAATTATTTTTGTGGGTTTGGTGGGTTTTAGATTTGAAAATTTTAGCTCAAAACTTGCGGTTTTGTGTCACCCACTTGCTAACCTTGTATTGGGAAAGCAACACGTCCAGTATACTTGTTCCGTATATTACCTTTCGGTAAACTACCGTCCGATTGTAAAGGAAAGCGTTGAACAAGCAAATGTTAAGGCAATGTCCCCTGACATGCTTTTAATTATGGTCTATAACGTGTCGGATGCAATTACTATCCTTTGTAGGAGCAATAGTAAAGCTCACCCTTATAATTTTCCGGTCTGGCACAAGGTCCTGTCTTTGACCATGCTATGCAACCACCGTTCTTACGGTTGACACCCGATTTGGTTCAGGTAACCTAATGAATTCCAGGTGAATTCCTAGGATTTTACGTTCAATGGTAATGAACGCATTAAAAATAGGTTTTCGGAAAGCAAATCGGTTTGTAATTTTGATCAAAATATTTTCTCGTTCAAGCTCGAGTTTAGATATCATTGAATTCCATGAGTTTGTAATTCTCAATCTTTAAGGTCAATCTCTAGGATTGAGTAATATCAGGCTTAAAAGCTGATTTTTGATCTTTAAGGAGATTATCCTTTCTGGGGATCTGATTCATTAGTCTTATCCAGCTAATTTGCACGACGTCCTCCCCATTTTACAAGACAGATCCTCTCATGGTTAGGATAAGTCTGACCACTTGGCGACCCTATTTGATGCTGAGGTCCGTGGATTTCCTACTGATTTTAGTGATGACTTTTCTAAATTTTTCGTCAACCTACAGCTGGTCTGGACGACAACTTCATGACCTAAATCAAGAAGCGCGTGTCCTTTTCGGAAGACTTTACTTCCTTTTAATGATGGAATTGATTCATCATGTAGTTCCATCTTTCTTTCAAATATATTACAGTAAATCGGGTAAAACTAATTAAAATCGTCCAAAACAAAAGTATCTTCACTTATTTGTTACAAAAATATGTGTGATATATGTTTTAAATAACTTGGTAAATTTTCCCACACTCGGCTTTTATTTTCCTTTTTATTGTCCTCTATTCCATTTTAAATGAATTCTAACATTTTGGGTTGTTTCTCAATTTATGTCCTTTCCAAGGTAACAATAATTTCGGTGTTAACACCTAGTTTTATCGTTCATAAATATGTATAAACATGATTTTGAATTCATTTAATTGAAAATTTTGAAAAATTTTACTAGAATTGGGTAGTCAGTATATAAGACTAGGGCTGTTCTTTATTATCAGAGAGCACTAGATTCTAATACAACTACTGCATTACTAGTATTTTTAATGGTAACCAAGTGTATAAGTTAAAAATTTTAAAAATTCCGAAAGAATTTAACCCCTTCCCATACTTAAGATCTTGCAATGCCCTCATTTACAAGAAATCAGTAACATTTTAAATTATTGAGGGTGATTAGCATAGAAAATTGATTAAATTTTACCAAAATTTCCAAACATATTGGCGTTTTTTTGCTGAATGGTAAATGGTGCACATCATTTGTTCATTTCGTCTTGTTGGTACATCACATTTGTTTTTCATTTTGTCGTCAAAAGTACTAGCTTTTGCTGAACTTAATGCCAGTCTTTGAAAATGCGCTGTTTTACCCTGTTTTGTACAATCCACAATATACATACAATACAAATATAAACATCCATGGCAATTTGAAATGGGACTTAAAATCCCACTTTCAAATCCTAAATGTGAAATATTAGTACACAATAATAATAAAAATGATAAAAATTACATAAAAATATCCAATAACATAAGTTTAAACATAAAAAAGTAAAAAGATAAAAATCATAAAAATAACCAATGGAACCAAATCAGTCTGGATGGGGGTTCCAGTTCATCTCGTCAGGTGGGTTCCATTGTTGGTTATAGGTGTTCTGATAGGCTTGGTTATAGTCATACCGGTTAAAGGGTGGTCGGATGTCGGGGTTGTGTGTCGGAAAATGAGCAGGTCGAGTAGGCACGTAATTATTTGGTACCTGATATGATAGCTGGCTCATGATTTGGTGCTGATGAACTAACCAGCTATCATGTTGGCGTCGCCTATAGTCCTCATATACTCGCTCGGAGTTCCACTGCTCGTACATACTATGTCTGGCCGCGCTCGTCATTGCTTCCTCATCTATACGAATGTAGACGTCAAGAATAGCATCTCGAAAGACATCCCTAATGTCTTCCGCTTCCTCCATTTCCTCGTCTGAGCCTCTCTCTACCTGAGGATGATTACCTTCATAGGGAATTGCCTGATTGCGTCTACTCTTCAATACCTTAGCACCCGTATAAACCCGCAATCCTATGGTCTCATCCTGTTCTCTTCAAACCTGTAATGGACCCCCTTGGTTCCGATCAATACCTAAATACTCTCCAATGAGAGTAACAAAAATACCTCCTCCTATTATACTCCAGTCCTGCATTCCTTCTACCATTTTAGATAAATAAAAACTAACACAGTAAGGGATATTAACAAAGCTTCTCTGGTCTCGAATACACTTTAGGTAAAATAAATCATGTAAAGTCATTTTCTCCTTATTGTGACCTCTCTGTGTAATCGAGTTAGCCAAAAATCTATGAATTACACGAAGCTCAGCTTTGTTAATATGTAAGTAGGAGTGTTTTCCTCCCAGTGTAAAAACATTATAGTTTGACTTACGCCTCCAAACGGCGTTCGCGTCAAAGTTCCTATCTACCCTTTCACCACGATAAATCAAACTCATACAGTCGGGTCGTAGCAATTCACTAGGAGTGTAAATCTGTAATGCCCTGGCCATGTCCATCATGGACATTCTGTACATCCTACCGCCAAGGATAAATCTAAGAAAACTTCTATCATCTAACCTATCTACATCTACATTTAACGCTATAGTACTCATCAGCTCAACACACCATTCCTTATATACAGGTCTACGAATGGTGAAAAGACGTTCTCAATCTGTAAAAGAAGAACTGCCATACCTTTGAATCAAATGCTGTCTAACACGGTCAGCTAGATGGACCATTTCTAAAGGATTCCAATCAATTACCCTCGGTACCTCTACCTCTTTTGTTACTAATTTGAATTTATTACTTTGATATGATGTGTAATCTCTCCATCGTCTATCGAATCTCAAATTAGGATGCAATGTGTGTTCATGAATAGTTGGGTATTCTACAGGTGGATGTGGTGGAAATACTATGAATTCATTAGGTAACTGTAGTGGGTCATAATAAGGTACGTGCTGATCAGGCTGTTGTTGTGGTACTTGTTCAGGTTCATATTGCATTTCTGGTTCTGGTTCTGGAGCTGGAGCAGGTCGTCTAGATGATGATGATCATGAACCTCCAGTATCGGCTTTCTGTAAAAAAACATTAAACACAAAGTTTGTGTATCCAAATATGCATTAGTGTTAGCAAAATAACAACTTAAAACAATCAAAATAACATGTTAAATCAAAATTAAACTTATACACATTTTCACATTTTTTACAATTCTATACTTTTTCAAATAAGCACATATGAAAATGTATACAAAGTTCATAAGCATTTAACTCAAATAACATGTCAAAATAGTCATTACTAATAATTAAACAAGTCTCAAATGGCAATTATATCAAATTAATCAAGTTCATGAATTTTAGACTTAAAAAGTCCACTTTAATCTCTGAAAATCATGTTTAGGATCAATGTTTGGATCATTTAACTACCTAAACATGTTACACTACTTAATTTAGTAATAATTCATGACAAAAATCGGTCATAACCTGTTTATATCAAAAAGCCCCAAATTGCTCAAGAACACAAACCCTAGATTTCTAAAAATTTGAAGTTTTTGGCTTCAAATCATGTTAAATAGCATCAATCTAGGTTATACATGCATAAAATACTAACAATTTAACACTAATTACACTAGAAATTAACAAAATTGCATTAGGTAAAATATTGGTAATTTTCACAAATACTATAAAATTTAAATGTTTAGGGGTGTAATTTTTACCTTTTTGCTGAAGAATGCGAATCTAGGCATGATTAGAGTAACAAATTTGACGAATTACGGTGAATTTTGGTGAAATTTTGTGAAGATTTGAGAGTATTTTTGGGTATGTGTGTGTGTTGTGGTGTGAAGAACAGAACAGACTGCCTTTTGATCCTGGCCTGATTTTCAGCTCCATGCGATCGCATGGAGTTGAAGTGTAAACCCCATGCGATCGCATGAGGGTCCGGGTACAGTAATTTTGGCTTTTTTTTATATAAAACCTTACACTTTATAAAACATAAAATTAATAAAATTTTAAAAATTTGTTTCTTTTTAGGATGAGGGCGTTTCGGATCGATGTCCTAGTCCGTCCCTCGACAAAATTTTAAAATTTGTCACTTTTTAATCGCGGTTTTAAAAGTAAAGATTTTTGAGTTTTTTAATATTTTTGGCATACTTTAATTCAATAAGATTAAAAATAATGATAATAAAAGTTGTCGCCCCTCCCTCGGGTAAAGCAATTTCGGTTCAACTTCCTAGTCTTCAACTCACGACGAATTTTAAGAATCATATTTTTAACTTAGCGAAATAAAGTAAATTTTTGTTTTTAAATTCACATCAAACTTAAATTTAAAATGCATAAAATTAAAAATTCATATTAAAAATTTACACCAAACTTAAATTATATTTTTGTTTTTATACATACAAACTTATATTAAAAATATTAATTTTTTAAATATTTACAATTTTAAATATATTGATTTAAAAAGTTTACAATATTATTTTAATATTAATTTTAAAAACAAAGTAAAAATAAAATTAAAAATCTTTTTGGTCTTTTATCCCACTTTAATCAATCAAATATTATCAAAAATATACGCCCCTCTTTTCGGTAAAGTAATTTCGGTTCAAATACCTAATTTAACTCATGACGAATTTTTGAAATATTTTAGGTTGATTGATTAAAGATATTTATACCTTAAGAATAAATGGTAAATTTCGCAGTGATGTAATAAATTTTTGTATGATATCAATAATTTCGGTCGCAAGACCTAATTTTATCGAATACCAATTTAATACTTTATAGCGAACAAATTAGCGTTTATTATCAAAAGGTTAAAAATAAAAATAAAAAATAAA
The DNA here is from genome assembly GCF_046630445.1 of Rutidosis leptorrhynchoides. Lineage (NCBI taxonomy): Eukaryota > Viridiplantae > Streptophyta > Magnoliopsida > Asterales > Asteraceae > Rutidosis > Rutidosis leptorrhynchoides. Next base: position 388,833,725 of record NC_092336.1, on the reverse strand, counting down.
AACTGTACAAACTTACCTGTGAGATAGATTTCTTAGTGATATGCTCTAGCCCACTCATAAGATAGTCGGACTAATTGGTTTTCCATAGCTACATAGGCGTAACCTCGAGCATTCAACGTTTTTTTTTTCTAAACATATGAACGGTCCATCTCTGCATAAAGTAACAAATTCGGTATTTGAATATGTCTGATTCGTCGAGCATTTTCCTTCGTGTGACCATTTTCCGCATTTGTGACATCTTTCAAGGTGTCGTGCTCTTCTTTTTGCTGCGGATTTTGATTTTCCTTTACCAAATTGTAACTTATTTTTTTTGCATCTGGATTCTTTTCTTACTCCGTCCAATTTACTTCTGATTAATGATACTATTTCACTTAGAAGGGTGTCATTATTACGTTTAGTGATCAAAGCGTGTAGCATTAGACCATGGTTTAGTTCACAGGAAGTCTTCATTTCGTAAAACCTAAAAAAAATAAAAATTCAGAATGGGGGGAGAAGACTAGTTCTTTAGGGTCTGCTAGGGAAAGACCATTCGGGTTCCATTTTCGAGAACTACACAAAAACAAAAAATCTAACTCTAACAGAAATACATATTATTCTTTAAAGACTTGATTCTCCCCACACTTAGTTAGCTGTGGTGTCGAAATTGTGATTAACTTTGTTGTCAACTTCCATCGGACTATCTATGTAATGTTTAACTCTGTGACCATTAACCTTAAATTCAATCCCATTTGAATTTATTAATTCTACTGTTCCGTACGGGAAAACTCTTTTGACTATGAATGGTCCAGACCATCTTGATTTCAATTTTCCAGGAAATAGCTTGAATCGTGAATTGAAAAGAAGAACTATGTCTCCTTCTTTAAATTCTTTTGAACTTCTGATTCTTTTATCATGCCATTTCTTCGTTCTTTCTTTATAGATTAACGAATTTTCGTATACTTCATGTCTTAATTCTTCTAATTCGTTTAATTGACTTAACCGTAGACGTCCAGCTTAATGTAAATCAAGATTACATGTCTTCAAAGCCCAAAATGCTTTGTGTTCAATTTCTACTGGAAGATGACATGCTTTTCCGTAAACGAGTCTAAAAGGTGTGGTTCCAATTGGAGTTTTGTAGGCTGTTCTAAAAGCCCAGAGTGCATCCTCCAATTTTATGGACCATTCCTTCGGATTTGAACCTACAGTTTTCTCTAGAATACGTTTTAAAGCTCGGTTGGTATTTTCAACTTGTCCACTTGTCTGTGGATAATATGCGGTGGAGATTTTATGAGTTACTCCATATCTTTTGAGAACTTTCTCAAGTTGATTATTACAAAAATGAGTTCCCCGATCACTTATTAAAGCTTTCGGTGTTCCAAACCTAGCAAAAAGACATTTTAAAAAGTTGACTACAACTCGTGCATCGTTAGTTGGGAGAGCTTGTGCTTCCACCCATTTAGATACATAATCAATGGCTACGAGAATGTAGAGATTATTATGAGATTTTGGAAATGGACCCATAAAGTCAATACCCCAAATTTCAAATATTTCACATACTTGAATGACATTTTGTGGCATTTCATCACGTTGACTTATTTTTCCGGCCCTTTGACATGCATCACAAGATTTGCAAAGAAGGTGTGCGTCTTTGTAAATTGTAGGCCAATAGAATCCAGCATCATAAACTTTTCTTCCTGTGAGTTGTGGCCCATAATGCCCTCCTGTTGGTCCTGTGTGACAATGGTTTAAAATTTTACTAGCTTCATCTCCGAATACACATCGGCGTATTATTCCATCGGGACAACTTTTAAACAAATGTGGATCTTCCCAGAAATAGTGTTTTATATCACTAAAGAATTTCTTTCGTTTTTGGTACGATAATCCTTTTTCAAGGAATCCACATACTAAGTAGTTTGCATAGTCTGCAAACCATGGAATTTCATTATAATCTATCTTCAATAGATATTCATCAGGAAAGTTGTCTTGTATGGCCGATTCATTTAGAACTTCTAATTCAGGATTTTCAAGACGAGAAAGATGATCAGCTGCGAGATTTTCTGCTCCTCTTTTATCTCGGATTTCAATATCGAACTCTTGTAAGAGTAAGATCCAACGGATTAATCGTGGTTTGGCATCTTGTTTTGAAAATAGGTATCTAAGAGCAGAATGGTCAGTATAGACCACCGTTTTAGCTAGAACGAGATATGAACGAAATTTGTCAAAAGCAAAGACAATAGCAAGGAGTTCTTTTTCAGTAGTTGTATAATTCGTTTGTGCTCCTTGTAACGTCTTACTAGCATAATATATAGGTTGAAATCGTTTTTCAATCCTTTGTCCTAAAACGGCTCCCATTGCAAAATCACTTGCATCGCACATTAGTTCAAACGGTAGATTCCAATTTGGAGTTATCATAATCGGTGCATTAGTGAGTTTCTCTTTAAGAATATTAAAAGATTTGATGCATTCATCTGAAAAGATGAATGGAGCATCCTTTTCTAGGAGTTTATTCATAGGAGTGGCAATTTTAGAAAAATCTTTTATGAAATGTCGGTAAAAACCGGCATGCCCTAGAAAACTCCTAACTCCTCTAACATTGGTGGGATGTGGAAGTTTAGCAATTACATCTACTTTAGCTCTATCCACTTCAATTCCTTCCTTTGAAATTTTATGTCCAAGAATGATGCCTTCTTTAACCATGAAATCGCATTTCTCCCAATTAAGAACTAGATTTGATTGTTCACATCTAATAAGCATTCGTTCAAGATTAACTAAACCTGATTCAAAAGTATCACCGAAGACTGAAAAGTCATCCATGAAAACTTCCATGCATTCTTCTATCATGTCGTGAAAAATCGCCATCATGCACCTTTGAAAGGTTGTAGAGGCATTGCAAAGTCCAAATGGCATGCGTTTGTAAGCAAAAGTACCATAAGGGCACGTGAATGTGGTTTTTTCTTGATCCTCGGGTGCTATTGGAATTTGAAAATATCGGGAAAAACCATCAAGAAAACAATAGTAACTATTTTCGGCTAATCTTTCTAACATTTGATCAATAAAAGGTAAGGGAAAGTGATCTTTTCTGGTGACGTCATTTAATTTTCTATAATCAATACAAATACGCCATCCTGTTACAGTCCTAGTAGGAATAAGCTCATCTTTCTCATTTGTAATGACAGTCATGCCACCCTTCTTAGGCACGCATTGAACTGGGCTTACCCATGGACTATCAGAAATTGGATAAATTAAACCTGCATCTAGCAGTTTAATAATTTCTTTCTTAACAACATCTTGCATATTAGGATTTAGTCTTCGTTGGCGTTGCACATACGTTTTATGACCTTCTTCCATAAGGATTTTATGTGTGCAATACGAAGGACTTATTCCTTTAATGTCATGAATCTTCCATGCAATAGCTGATTTATGAGCTTTTAACACAGAAATGAGTTGATATTTTTCATTTTCAGTAAGAGAAGACGATATTATTACAGGTAATTCAGATTCACCATGTAAATAAGCATATTCCAAATGGTTTGGAAGTGGCTTTAACTTTAATGTCGGTGGTTCTTCTATCGATGATTTATATCGATATCTGTCTTCTTCTTTTAGCATTTGAATTTCTTCTGTTGTTGGTTCATATCTATTAGCCATAAGTGTAGCTAACATTTCAGTTTCATTAATTGGTTCAGTACCTTCTCCTAAAGAACATTCTTCTGTTCCTTGTAATTCTGGAAATTCTTCTAACAATTCTGTATGTGAATCTATAATTTGAATATAATAGCATGTATCATCTACAGATTGCGGTTGTGGCATTGCTTTATCAACTGAAAAGGTAACACTCTCGTCCTCTATACTTAGGGTCAGTTTCTTACCGAACACGTCTATTATTGCTTTAGCCGTGTTTAAGAATGGTCTTCCTAATATGAGAGGAACTCAAGAATCTTCTTCCATGTCCAGAACAACAAAATCTACTGAAAATACTAAAGTGCCAACTTTAACTAGCATGTTCTCCATTATCCCTCTAGGATATTTTGCTGATCTATCGGCTAGTTGTATGCTTATTCGTGTTGGTTTCAATTCTCCAAGGTCTAGTTTAGCGTATAGTGAATACGGCATTAGATTTATACTAGCACCTAAGTCTGCCAATGCTTCTATTGAACTAAGACTACCCAGAAAACATGGAATTGTGAAACTTCATGGATCAGATAATTTTTCTGGTATCTTATTCAACAGCACTGCTGAACAATTAGCATTCATAGTAACAGCCGAGAGTTCTTCTATTTTCTTTCTATTTGTGATTAGATCTTTCAGAAATTTAGCATATCTAGGAATTCCTGAAATCACATCAATGAAAGGAAGATTTACATTTATCTGTTTAAACATATCCAAGAATTTGGATTGCTCGGCTTCAAGTCTCTCTTTTTTCATTTTACTTGGGTAAGGAAGTGGTGGTTGGTATGGTTTAACATAAGGTTTAGCCTTAACTGTGTTATCTTCATTAACCTTTTCAACTACCGGTTCTTTTTCCTTATTTTGTTCAGGTTGTAGTTCTTGTGGAGTAGGAATAGTTTCATCAGAAATTACAGGTATTTCAGGTGGTTTAAGTGTAATACCACTTCTTGTGGTAATGGCTTTAGCTGTTTCATTCTGGGGGTTAGCATTTGTATCACTAGGTAAACTTCCCGGTTTTCTTTCACCTATTAACCTTGTTAGGTTGCTCACTTCTTGTTCCAAATTTTGAATAGAAGCTTGTTGATTTCTAAATGCTTGAGCATTTTGTTCATTGGTTTGTTTCTGAGATGTGAAAAACTGAGTTTGAGATTCAACTAGCTTCGTCATCATATCTTCTAAATTTGGCTTTTTATCATCGATTTGTGGTGGTTTGTTTTGAAAATTAGGTCTTTGCTGGTTGTATGTATTATTGGATACTTGCTGATTACTAGGACCTTGTTGGTTGTTGTATGGAACATTTCGATTATAATTTTGGTTTTGATTGTAGATCGGTCTTGGCGGTTGATAATTATTCTGATAATTATTTCCAGGCCTTTGGTTTATGTATGAAACATTCTCTCTTTGTTCCATTGTTAGTTCAATACTGAGACAATCTTTTGTCCAATGTGGTCCTCCACACTGCTCACAACTAATTCGTATTGAGTGAATATCTTTAGTCATCTTTTCCATTCGTCTCTCGACAGCATCTATCTTTACGGAAATGGAATCTAAGTCATGGCTAGAATCGGCTCTAGCTGCTTTAGATGATCTAACGATATCTTTTTCTTGGTGCCACTCATATGAGTGGGAAGCAGTGTTATCAATAATTTTGTAAGCATCAGTTTCTGTTTTCTTCATAATAGAACCACCAGCTGCTATATCTATGTATTTCCTTGTAGTGATGTCGCATCCTTGGTAGAATATTTGTACTATTTGATAGGTGTCTAAACCATGTTGCGAACATCCTCTCAATAACTTTCCAAATCTTGTCCAAGCCTCATATAGAGTTTCATTTGGCTTTTGTGTGAACGTAACAATTTCTCCTTGAAGTCTCACGGCTTTAGATGCCGGAAAGAATTATTTGAGAAATTTTTCAACTAAAACGTCCCATGTATCAATCGCCCCTTCAGGTAACGATTCTAACCAATCTTTTGCTTCTCCTTTTAAAGTCCAGGAAAATAACATGAGATATATCTGTTCATCCTCAACTTCTCGACATTTAAATAGAGTGCAGATCCTATTAAAGGTACGAAGATGTTCGTTTGGATCTTCCATCGACCACCACTAAATTGGCATTGATTAGTTACCATGTGTAGAATTTGTCCTTTGATTTCATAATCTGGCGCATTAATGTCTGGTTGAGTAATTGCGTGACCTTGACCAGTACGTTTAGCTCTCATTCGATCTTCCATACTTAGAGGTTCCAGATTCTCCATGATTGAATTTGTTGAATCTGAATCACTAGAGGATTCTGATTTAATGGTTGGTTCCTCAACAATCTCTGTTTGAATGATTGGTGGTTCCGGAGAAAAGATTAGTGGTTCAGGATCTACGAATTGTCCCTGAACATTCTCCGAATTCTCAATTGTGAGGTCGGGTTCAAAAAATGGATTATCAGAAATTTGAACTAGAGTACTTGGTCGACTGGATGACGATTCTAAAGAAAAATCAACGGCGACAATATTTGCTAGATGTCTTGATCGAGTTACAGGTGGTGAACGTACAAAAGGTGGTGAACATTTTGCTCGGTGCATTCACTGAATATCCTATTAGTTTTTAAAAAGAAAGAAAAATTATATAAGTTATCCAATTAATAGACTTTTCTGATTTTGCCCACGTTTCGAATAGCCAAAAGATGCAGCAGAGGGGCAGGATTCGTTTGGTCTCAATATAATTGAGTACTGTTTGGCTCCAATAATCCGGTCCACGTACAAATCCAACTATTACTACGAACCAGAAAATTTTGATGTCTATCAATTTAACCACTTAAAATAAATTTTCGTAATTTAAAGAAATTTTAGAGAAGAAGATAGAAAATTCTATGTCCTAAAAACTAGAATGGCGAGAAATAAGAAAGAAAAAGAGCGCGTCGAAAAACGTCAAAAAATAAAAGGTCGAAAAATAATAGGCGTCGGAAAATAAAAATAAGAAAGTAGCGCGTCGAAACTTAAAAAGGAACTAAAAACTAAAAATTAAAAGTTGAGTCTAAAAATATTAAAGCTTAAAATAAATACTATATCCCAAATGGCAATAACTTAAAAAGGAACTAAAAACTAAAAATGACGTCGCAAAATTCTAAAGCACCTAGATCTTAGTTTAAAGAAAAAGCACTTAAGGGATTTTATGGCAAAGCCTAAAAATCTAGAAATAAAAATAACTATGGCAAAAACTATGTCTTAAAACTAAATACGAGCGAAAAATACAAAAATTACGCTAAAATAATTAAAAAGAGACAAAATATAAAAATATACTTAAAGTTGTAAAAAGTACAATTTTTTATAAAAATATTATTTTTATATTATTTATTTTATAAAACTATTAATTTTATAATTTATTTAAACTAATTAAACTAAATATATAAATTAAATCTAAAAACTAAACTAAATAATAAATAATTAAAAACCTAATTAGGGTTTAAATAATAATAATAAATAATACATCGTAATTAATGTTGATTAGGGTTGACTGTTGGCGTGTCAGACACACTCATGCGATCGCATGAGTTCTAAGTTACCCAGCCATGCGATCGCATGGTCTAGGGTTTCGGGCCAGTGAGTGGGCTGCTACAGTACGGGCCGAGTGTTTTTATATTTATTTTTTTTTCTGTTTTAATTTCTGATTTATATAATTAAAAAATATTTAAATAAAATTTATATTTTTACAAAAATAAAAATAAAGAAACTTTATAACACTTATATATATATTTTTAACAAACTATTAAAAATATATAAAAAAAAATTTTATATGGCTATTTATATGGCTGATCGAGTGTATATGGCTATTTATAGTTACGTTCAATTGTAAATCTTTATATTAAATTAACGAACTATCATTCAATTAAACAAATATAAAGCCCCTTAATAGCCCACAGTCTAATTTTCACAAGTGTCGTTCTTTTGTCCAAACCCCAATTATGGTACAAAGCCCAATTACCCCATCTTTAATATTTAGCCCAACATCATGATTACTTCGATTTAAATAAGCATAATAATAAATTAGTTACAAGACATTAATTTAAAAAGGAGAACATAACTTACATTGAGTATTTATCGCGTAGCTTTACACATACAGAACTTCGACCTTAAAACCCGTAAAATAACCTTTACATAACCCAAACTAATCTAATATAAAACTAAACTAATATATTATATATATATATATATATATATATATATATATATATATATATATATATATATATATATTACAGAGGGAGTATTATTATTATTATGTAATTATTCTGGCCGAATACGTTGGTATTTATAGATGTGGCCAGAATTTTCAGCCCATACGATCGCATGGAAAAATGGCTTCCAGGCCATGCGATCGCATGGCCACCTGGATCCAGCCCACATGCCTTGTTTTCTAGCTTGTCGACGTTATTTAATATAATATATATATATATATATATAATATATAAATAATTTATATAATTATTTAAATATTATATTATATACTTGTGCATAGTTGACTTGTAATTTTTGATCCGTTGAGTCGGGCGTTGATAGTTGGCTCAGGTCCCGGTTCCGAATTTTCGAACGTCCTTTCATACTATTTATTATCTTGTACTTTGCGTTTTGCAATTTGTAATTTGCAAAAAAAAATTATTTTCCTTAACTCTCAAAATCTGCGCAAGTCTTTAACTCACTTTTAGTGGCACTTTTGAGTGTACTATGGCTTTAGTGGCACTTTTTTGAGGCTTTAGTGGCACTTTTTCTTCAATTCTTTAATCTTCGTGCTTTGTCTTCACAGTTATTTATTTAAACGATTACAACTTAAAAATAGAATAATTACAACTGAAAACTTTACATATTGGGATGATATTGCGACTAAATATATGTTCGTTTGGAGCACTATCAAATATCCCTACACTTGAGCGTTGCTTGTCCTCAAGCAATACAGAACTTGATATTAAATCACACGAATCACTTCTTTATTCTTCACACTTTATACATTAGTGATTTTGATACGGCGGTATAAACAATGATAGTAACGATGTGGTTTTCAGTCCCACATGACTATAAAAATTTAGATCCTTAAAGAAATTGGATCTTTATGAAAACATTTGATCTTTTGAAAATTCATTCTAGCTTTTACCCTAGATAAGTTTTCCGAAATAACCCTTCACCGGTGAAATGTCCCGTTCATATTGATTATAAACGTTCCATATTAATTGATTTCGTCGCGAGGTTTTGACCTCTATATGAGACGTTTTTCAAAGACTGCATTCATTTTTAAAACAACCATAACCTTTATTTTATCGATAAAGGTTTAAAAAGCATTACGTAGATTATCAAATAATGATAATCTAAAATATACCGTTTACACACGACCATTACATAATGGTTTATAATAAGAATATATTACATCAAAAATAAGTTTCTTGAATGCAGTTTTTACATAATATCATACAAGCATGGACTCCAAATCTTATCCTTATTTTAGTATGCAACAGCGGAAGCTCTTAATAATCACCTGAGAATAAACATGCTTAAAACGTCAACAAAAATGTTGGTGAGTTATAGGTTTAACCTATATATTATCAAATCATAATAATAGACCACAAGATTTCATATTTCAATATACATCTGGTGTTATGCGAGGTGTATATGAAATAGCTTATATTTTACTAGAAAAAACTATTAAATACGATACAATTTTACACAAGATATTTATTTATTTATAGAATGGATATACCTAAACCTTGCTACAACACTTATAGGCAGTGTACTTAATCGTACAGTAGTGTAGTTTTTAGTAAGTCCAGTTCGTTTCACAGGGAAATCTTTTAAACAAAGCTTAACGCTATATTAGTTTTAATTTATAAAAATACAAATATATATAAGTAATATTATTATTATAAAAAGGAGGGTTTTTACCGTTTAATGACCGGTTTGTCAATTTTTAAAACTTTTAGTCGCAGTTAAAACCTAATGTAAAATATTAAATAAATAAAAGACTTAATTTAAAGCGTAAAATAAATAACGATAATAAAAGTGCGATAATTAAAAGTGCAATTAAATACAATGACAATAAATAAAAGTGCGATAATTAAAAGTGCAATTAAATATGAAAATAAAGGAATTATGCTTATTTAAACTTCCATAATCATGATGTTTGACGTGTTGATTTTAGTTTATTCCCATGGATTAATTGTCCTTTGTCCTGGATTATTTAATATATCCGTCTGGTTTTTGTCCATAACAGTCCATCAGTCATAAATATAAATTGCGAGTGTCCTCGTCAAATTATCCTTATACCCGAAGTCAAATATTCCAACTAATTGGGGACTTAAACTGTAACAAGGTTTTAATACTTTGTTTAATAATTACACCAGGATATCGACTGCGTGTAACCCAAGGTTTTAATACTTTGTTATCAATTATACCAAGTGTCCTTGTACATAATTTCACCCCTGTTTTAATAATTCCATAGACTATTAATCCATTCTCGTGTTCGGTTAAATGAACGATTATTCGTACATATAAATATCCCGCCCATCGTGTCCGATCGAGTATATATGGTTATTTATAGGGACGTCCAATTGTAAATCTTTATATTAAAATTAACAAACTATCATTTAGTTAAACAAGTATAAAGCCCATTAATAGCCCATAGTCTAATTTCCACAAGTGTCGTTCTTTTGTCCAAACCTCAATTATGGTGCAAAGCCCAATTACCCAATTTTAATATTTTTAGCCCAACATCATGATTACTTCGGTATTAAATAAGCATAATAATAACTTAGCTACGAGACATTAAATTAAAAAGGTTGAACATAACTTACAATGATTAAAAATAGCGTAGCGTTACACGGACAGAATTTCGACTTACACCCTTACAACATTCGCTAACATACCCTTATTATTAGAAATTAAAATTAAAATTAAAATTAAAATATAATATATATATATATATATATATATATATATATATATATATATATATATATATATATATATATATATATATATATATATATATATCGTATGATGAATGAGGAGAAAAAGATGTGTTTGATGTTCACCAAACTGCGAATTTTATAGGCATGTGGGCTGGAAAAGGGGCTCATGCGATAGCATGAGTTTTGCTCCTCCATGTCATGCGATCGCATGGCCAGCTGGGGAGGCTCACATGTTGTTGTTTTCTTCTGCCGACGGTTTTTATAATATAATATAATATATATATTAATTTTAAGAATTAATTATATATTATATTATATTCATGTGCATAGTTGACTTGTAATTTTTAGTCCGTTGCGTCGAGCGTTGAGAGTTGACTCTGATCCCGGTTCCGGATTTTCGAACGTCCTTGCGTATAATTTAATATCTTGTACTTTGTGTTTTGCTTCTTGTACTCTTGTAATTTTGAGACGTTTCTTATCACTAATTGGAACCTCTTTGATTGTACTTTGTACTTTTGAGCTTTTTTGGTCGTTTGCGTCTTCAATTTGTCGAATCTGTCTTTTGTCTTCACCTTTTATTATTTAAACGAATATCACTTGTAAATAGAACAGTTGCAACTAAAATCTTGTCTTTCTTGAGGGATAATGCTATGAAATATATGTTCGTTTTTAGCATTATCAACATCCCATACATAGAGATAAAATTCATTCATATGCTGAACACCTGGTAACCGACATTAACAAGATGCATATAAGAATATCCCCTATCATTCCGGGAAATCCTTCGGACATGATAAAAACGAATTCGAAGTACTAAAGCATCTGGTACTTTGGATGGGGTTCGTTAGGCCCAATAGATCTATCTTTAGGATTCGCGTCAATTAGTAGATCGGTTTACTAATTCTTAGGCTACCAAGCAAAAGGGGCATATTCGGCTTCGACCATTCACCCATATAATGTAGTTTCATTTACTTGTGTCTATTTCGTAAAACATTTATAAAACTGCATGTATTCTCATCCCAAAATATTAAATTTTAAAAGTGGGACTATAACTCACTTTCACAGATTTTTTACTTCGTCGGGAAGTAAGACTTGTCCACTGGTCGATTCACGAACCTATAACAAATATGTACATATATATCAAAGTATGTTCAAAATATATTTACAACACTTTTAATACATTTTGATGTTTTAAGTTTATTAAGTCAGCTGTCCTCGTTAGTAACCTACAACTAGTTGTCCACAGTTAGATGTACAGAAATAAATCGATATATATTATCTTGAATCAATCCACGACCCAGTGTATACATGTCTCAGGCTAGATCACAACTCAAAGCATATATATTTTTAGAATCAACCTCAACCCTGTATAGCTAACTCCAACATTACTGCATATAGAGTGTCTATGGTTGTTCCAAATAATATATATACATGGGTAGATATGATATGTCAAAACATTTGCATACGTGTCTATGGTATCTCAAGATTACATAATATATTAGAATACATGTATAATATAATATAAGTTAGCTAGGATATGATTTGTATAGAATTGTTAATATTTTCCGTAGCTACAAAAATCAAAAAATATCCAATCTTGTTTTACCCATAACTTCTTCATTTTAAATCCATTTTGAGTGAATCAAATTGCTATGGTTTCATATTGAACTCTATTTTATGAATCTAAATAGAAAAAGTATAGGTTTATAGTCGGAAATATAAGTTACAAGTCATTTTGTAAGAGGTAGTCATTTCAGTCGAAAGAACGACGTCTTGATGACCATTTTGAAAAACATACTTCCACTTTGAGTTTAACTATGATTTTTGGATATAGTTTCATGTTCATAAGAAAAATAATTTTCCCAGAAGAACAACTTTTAAATCAAAGTTTATTATAGTTTTTAATTATCAAACCCAAAACAGCCCGCGGTGTTACTATGACGGCGTATGTTCGGTTTTACGGTGTTTTTCCTGTTTCCAGGTTTTAAATCATTAAGTTAGCATATCATATAGATATAGAAAATGTGTTTATTTGATTTTAAAAGTCAAGTTAGAAGGATTAACTTTTGTTTGCGAACAAGTTTAGAATTAACTAAACTATGTTCTAGTGATTTCAAGTTTAAACCTTCGAATAAGATAGCTTTATATGTATGAATCGAATGATGTTATGAACATCATTACTACCTCAAGTTTTGTGGATAAACCTACTGGAAAAGAGATAAATGGATCTAGCTTCAAAGGATCTTGGATGGCTTGAAAGTTCTTGAAGTAGAATCATGACACGAAAACAAGTTCAAGTAAGATTTCCACTCGAAAAAAGATTGTTATAGTTATAGAAATTGAATCAAAGTTTGAATATGAGTATTACTTTGTATTAGAAAGATATCTTACTGTAAATAAGAAAGATTTCTTGAGGTTGGATGATCACTCTACAAGATTGGAAGTAAGCTAGCAAACTTGGAAGTATTCTTGATTTTATGAAACTATAACTTGTAGAATTTATGAAGAACACTTAGAACTTGAAGATAGAACTTGAGAGAGATCAATTAGATGAAGAAAATTGAATAATGAAAGTGTTTGTAGGTGTTTTTGGTCGTTGGTGTATGGATTAGATATAAAGGATATGTAATTTTGTTTTCATGTAAATAAGTCATGAATGATTACTCATATTTTTGTAATTTTATGAGATATTTCATGCTATTTGCCAAATGATGGTTCCCACATGTGTTAGGTGACTCACATGGGCTGCTAAGAGCTAATCATTGGAGTGTATATACCAATAGTATATACATCTAAAAGCTGTGTATTGTATGAGTACGAATACGGGTGCATACGAGTAGAATTGTTGATGAAACTGAACGAGGATGTAATTGTAAGAATTTTTGTTAAGTAGAAGTATTTTGATAAGTGTCTTGAAGTCTTTTAAAAGTGTATGAATACATATTAAAACACTACATGTATATACATTTTAACTGAGTCGTTAAGTCATCGTTAGTCGTTACATGTAAATGTTGATTTGAAACCTTTAAGTTAACGATCTTGTTAAATGTTGTTAACCCAATGTTTATTATATCTAATGAGATGTTAAATTATTATATTATCATGATATTATGATATATTAATATATCTTAATATGATATATATACATTAAATGTCGTTAAAACGATAATCGTTACATATATGCCTTGTTTCGAAATCATTAAGTTAGTAGTCTTGTTTTTACATATGTAGTTCATTGTTAATACACTTAATGACATGTTTACTTATCATTTATCATGATTAAACATAGTGTATCAATATCTTAATATGATTCATATGTATTTAGTAAGACGTTGTTATAACGATAATCGTTATATATATCGTTTCGAGTTTCTTAATTCAATAAACTCAATTTTATGTATATAACTCATTGTTAAAATACCTAATGAGATACTTACTTATCATAATATCATGTTAACTATATATATAATCATATATATGTCATCATATAGTTTTTACAAGTTTTAACGTTCGTGAATCACCGGTCAACTTGGGTGGTCAAATGTCTATATGAAACCTATTTCAATTAATCAAGTCTTAACAAGTTTGATTGATTAACATGTTGGGAAACACTTAATCATGTAAATATCAATTTCATTTAATGTATATAAACATGGAAAAGTTCGGGTCACTACAACCGGTGTTTGCAAAATGTTTTTGTGGGTTTGACGGGTTTCAGATTTGAAAATTTTAGCTCAAAACTTATGGTTTTGTGTCACACACTTGCTAACCTTGTATTAGGAAAGCAACACGTCCAGTATACTTGCTCTGTATATTACCTTTCGGTAAACTACCGTCCGGTTGTAAAGGAAAGCGTTGAACAATCAACTGTTAAGGCAATGTCTAATGGCATGCAGATGTTCATGGTCTACAACGTGTCGGATGCAATTACTATCCTTTGTAGGAGCAATAGTAAAGATCACCCTATAATTTTTTCGGTCTAGCACAAGGTCCTGTCTTCGACCATGCTATGCAACCACCGTTTTTACGGTTGACACTCGAATTGGTTCAGGTGACCTAATGAATTCCAGGTGAATTCCTAGGATTTTACGTTCAATGGTAATGAACGCATTGAAAATGGGTTTTCAGAAAATAAATCGGTTTTAATTTGATCAAAATATTTTCTCGTTCAAGCTCGAGTTTAGATATCATTGAATTCCATGAGTTTGTAATTCTCAATCTTTAAAGTCAATCTCAAGGATTGAGTAATATCAGCCTTAAAAGCTGATTTTTAATCTTTAAGGAGATTATCCTTTCTGGGGGTCTGATTCATTAGTCTTATCAAGCTAATTTGCACGGAGCCCTCCCCATTTTACGAGACAGATTCTCTCATGGTTAGGATAAGTCTGACCACTTGGTGACCCTGTTTGATGGTCCGTGAATTTCCTGCTGATTTTAGAGATGACTTTTCTAGATTTTTCGTCAACCTACAGCTGGTCTGGATGACAACTTCCTGACCTAAATCAAGAAGCGCGTGTCTTTTTCAAAAGACTTTACTTCCTTTTAATGATGGAATTGATTCAGCGTGTAGATCCATCTTTTCTTTTATCTTTATTATAATATTGTGGGTAAAATAGTCAATTAATCCAAAACAAAAGCACCTGCAATAACTTTACAGAAACATGTGATAGATAGTTTTTTAATTGAATAACTTGGTACATTCTCCCCACACTTAGTTTCTTTCTTTGCCTTTTTATTCTCCTTTATTCCATTTTAAATGAATTCAAGTATTTTAAGGTGTTTTTCAATTTATGTCCTTTCCGAGGTAACGATAATTTCGGTATTAAAACCTAGTTTTCATCATTCATAAATATGTATAAACATGATTTTGAATTCATTTATTTGAAAAAAATTAAAAATTTTCACAAAAGTTGGCAAATAAACCAAGTGCAAACCCGAGAGAATTTATAACCCTTCCCCACACTTGAGATCATGCAATGCCCTCATTTGCATGAAATCAGACTATAATTATAAATTCACGAGGGTGATAAGTGTAGAAAAGTGATTAAAAATACCCAGTTTGTAATTACAAAGCTCGTCAAATGATAGATGGAGCGTCTCATCGTTCATTCCTTCTTGTTTTATTACACATGTTTTTCTTCAAAAACGATTGTTTTTCTGAACTGTTTGCTAATCTTTGAAAATACGCCTTTTACCCTAACTTATTATGCATGTTTATTAACGAGTTATGCACTAACCCGAACCCCGAATTTAACGTTAAGTGGGGTTAGACTTCCCCATACTTAGCTGACGACATGTGAAGTCGGTAGAATAAGTTCCGCGAATTAAAATAGTGAGCCAGTTATTTACATCTCGGGTGGTATAAAATATATCAATGGGTTTAAAGTTTAGACCCACCCGATCGTCACTACTTAATTCTTTTTTAAGTGTAGCTTTTAGTAATTGGATATATCTCTTTTCTGGTTCTTGGTCAAATGGATCGATATACACTGACATACATATTTCTATAGGGTGGACAATTCCTAACATTTCCTTCCGTTTATTCTCAGGATCAAAGTTTTCACCTCTATTACCCAATTGGGTGAAATTCGAGGTGTCAATATCTATTACAGCTTGTAGTTCATATTTGGTAGATGACTCATCTATTGAGAATATTGGGTTGGAAGGTTGTGGAATGGTGAATTTCGGGATCGAAGCAAATTCTTCTTCATTAATGGTACTTATCGGTCCCACCATTTTGGTCTCGGGGGTAAAATTTTCAACGTTATCATTTTCTCAAGAGTACCAATTTGTCACCCTTACTTCTTCTTCATCCATTGATGGATCGATGATTTCGTCGGTAGAGGCTAATGTGTCGATATGTTGTGAAATTGGTAAAGCTGAATAAAAAGTATCATCGGGATAATTGGTGATTTCGAAGCTCTCGAATTCATCAAAATTCGATGATATGAGATTTTCTTACACAATACTCCTCAGATCAACAGGTGTGTAATCTGATAGAGTTTCAGCTTGCCGATTCACAAACTCTCTCATTTGTTCATTTTGAGCATCGAGTTCTTCGAGTTTGATTTTCATATTGTCTAAAAGATTTTCAGACACATAATTTTCCTCGTCTTCTGGTTGTTGAGTTTGGATATATTCTTGGGAATAATCCCAATTTGAATTGTATTCTTCATAATTATTCCATTCAGGTTCTATGGGTGCATAATTTTTCATAGGAACGTAATAATAACATTCCCATGTTGAGTGATAATCTCCACAGATTTCACAACCAGTTATTGTTTCGTCATTCGTGATCCAAGATTGACCGAACGAATTGTCATCAACACCCGTTTGAGAGTATTGATTAAATTGATTTCGGATGTCATAAAGAGTTCCCAAGATATTTTCGAGGTTTTTCATACTACACTTATTACCAAATTTTAGCTACAATGTGGTGCATTTATTAATTATCCTATTAGTTATAAAATAAAAAAAAATTATATAAGTTATCAAATTAATAGACTTTTCTGATTTTGCCAACGTTTCGAATAGCCAATAGATGCAGCAGGTAGCCAGGACCCTTTAAATCGAAAGCCCACAACTCGCCACTAACAAATCCAACTATTACTACGAACCAAAAAATTTTGGATGTCTATCAATTTAACCACTTAAAATAATTTTTCGTCAAAATTTTGAAATTTTAGAGAAGAAATAGAAAATTCTATGTCCTAAAACTAGAGCGAAGAGAAATAAGAAAGAAAAACAGCGCGTCGAAAAACGTCGAAAAATAAAAGCTCGAAAAATAAAAATAAGAAAGAAAAATCGAAACTTAAAAGTCTAAAAATTATATCTAAAAAGTTGCGCCTAAAGGTCTAAAGGTAAATGCAATTTTATTCGGAAAACGGCAATCACTTAAAAGGCACTAAAATCTATTTAAAACTAAAGCGATAAGCGACGTCGTAAAATTCTAAAGCGCCTAAATCTTAATTCTAAAGAAAAAGCACTTGAGGAATTTTACGGCAAAGCCTAAAAATCTAGAAATATAAAATAACTACGGCAAAAACTAAGTTTAAAACTAATTACGAACGATAAATATACAAATGTTTAAAATATACAAATTATAAAAAAATGATAAACTTACAATTTTTATATAAATATTATTTTTATATTATTATT
The DNA here is from genome assembly GCF_046630445.1 of Rutidosis leptorrhynchoides. Lineage (NCBI taxonomy): Eukaryota > Viridiplantae > Streptophyta > Magnoliopsida > Asterales > Asteraceae > Rutidosis > Rutidosis leptorrhynchoides. The sequence goes on along the minus strand of NC_092336.1, from coordinate 388,815,976 downwards.
TTATAAGAGTATTAACTCTTTTAATTTAATAAAACTAAATTAAAACTTAATATTACAAATAATAATAAAATTATATATTTAATTAAAACCCTAAATTAATTAAATAATATTAATTAAAAATAAACCCTATGCGTAATAAATGCTGTGATCAGAACTGTCAGGGCACCCCATGAGATCGCATGGGGTTTTGGCTTTTAATCCATGCGATCGCATGGAACACGAGTCCAGGTTTTTTTTTTAATTTTATATTGTTTTTCTAAAAATTATATACAATTATATTTTTACAAATATATATTAAAAATATAGCGTTTCGTCGAGTCCCCAGCAGTGGCGCCAAAAATACTTGATGTGCGTAGGGGTGTATACAAAATAGTTATATTTTTACTACGAAATACGACGAAATATGATACAAGTTTTAATTAATTTATTTACAAATTGGATATACCTAAACTCTGCTATTACACTATAGGCAGTGTACCTAATCGTAGAGTAGTATAGTTTTTAGTAAGTCTGGTTCGTTCCACAGGGAGACGACTTATTTTACACTATATTTTAAACAACTATATTTGTACAAAATATATATTTTTATATATAATAATAATATAAAAGGGGGTTTACCGTTTAATGACCGGTTTGTCGATTTTATATTTTAAGTCACAATTAAAACCTAATGAAAAATATAAATGACGATAATTTAAGTACGTAAAATAAAATGCGATAAGAAATAAGATAAAATTATTATACTTATTTAAACTTCCATAATCATGATGTTTGACTTTTTGATTTTAATTAATTATCCTGGGTTAATTGTCTTTTGTCCTGGATTATTTAATATGTCCATCTGGTTTTTGTCCATAACAGTCCATCAGTCATAAATATAAAGTGCGAGTGTCCTCGTCAAATTATCCTTATATCCGAAGTCAAATATTCCAACTAATTGGGGACTTAAACTATAATTACACCAATTTTCCTTGTATGTAATTCACCCCTGTTTTAATAAGTCCATTGACTATTAATCCATTCTCGTGTCCGGTTAAATGAACGATTATTAGTACTTATAAATATCCCGCCCATCGTGTCTGATCGAGTATATATGGCTATTTATAGGTACGTCCAATTGTAAATCTTTATATTACATTAACGAACTATCATTCAATTAAACAAATATAAAGCCCATTAATAGCCCACAGTCTAATTTCCACAAGTGTCATTCTTTTATCCAAACCCCAATTATGGTACAAAGCCCAATTACCCCATCTTTAATATTTAGCCCAACATCATGATTACTTCGATTTAAATAAGCATAATAATAACTTAGTTACAAGACATTAATTTAAAAAGGAGAACATAACTTACATTGAGTATTTATCGCGTAGCTTTACACATACAGAACTTCGACCTTAAAACCCGTAAAATAACCTTTACATAACCCAAACTAATCTAATATAAAACTAAACTAATATATATTATATATATATATATATATATATATATATATATATATATATATATATATTACAGAGGGAGTATTATTATTATTGTGTAATTATTCTGGCCGAATTCGTTGGTATTTATAGATGTGGCCAGAATTTTCAGCCCATGCGATCGCAAGGAAAAATGGCTTCCAGGCCATGCGATCGCATGGCCACCTGGATCCAGCCCACATGCCTTGTTTTCTAGCTTTTCGACGTTATTTAATATAATATATATATATATATAATATATAAATAATTTATATAATTATTTAAATATTATATTATATTCTTGTGCATAGTTAACTTGTAATTTTTGGTCCGTTGAGTCGGGCGTTGATAGTTGGCTCAGGTCCCGGTTCCGGATTTTCGAACGCTCTTTCGTACTATTTATTATCTTGTACTTTGCGTTTTGCAATTTGTAATTTGCAAAAAAAATTATTTTCCTTAACTCTCAAAATCTGCGCAAGTCTTTAACTCACTTTTAGTGGTACTTTTGAGTGCACTATGGCTTTAGTGGCACTTTTCAGGCTTTAGTGGCACTTTTTCTTCAATTATTTAATCTTCGTGCTTTGTCTTCACATTTATTTATTTAAACGATTACAACTTAAAAATAGAATAATTACAACTGAAAACTTTACATATTGGGATGATATTGTGACTAAATATATGTTCGTTTGGAGCACTATCACGCACTTTAATTTATTATCATTTATTTATCGTACTTTTTAATTTTCGCAATTTTATTATCGTTATTTACTTTACGCTTTAATTTAAGTTATATTTATTTTTAATATTTTACATTAGGTTTTAACTGAGACTAAAGTTTTAAAATCGACAAACCGGTCATTAAACGGTAAAAACCCCTTTTATAATAATAATACTACTTATATTTATATTTATATTTATATTTATATTTATACAAATATAGTTTTAAAAATATAACGTTAAACTTGGCTAGCTCCCTGTGGAACGAACCGGACTTACTAAAAACTACACTACTGTACGATTAGGTACACTGCCTATAAGTGTTGTAGCAAGGTTTCGGGTATATCCACTCTATAAATAAATAAATAACTTGTGTAAAATTTTATCGTATTTAATAGTATTTTGTAGTAAAAATACTACTATTTTGTACCCCTTCGCTTTAACATCAAGTATTTTTGGCGCCGCTGCCGGGGACTGCTTAAACGCTGGAAGTGAAACGCTATATATATATATATATATATATATATATATATATATATATATATATATATATATATATATATATATATATATATATATATATATATAATAAAAAAATATATCTATATTTTTAAGTTTAGTTAAATTAAAAAGTTTATATTTTTTTTATTGTGAAAAGTTATAAAAACTAATAAGTATTTTTTTTTAAATATAAGTTTTTATTATAAATTATATTTCATATATTAAAAAAAAAATATATATATATATATATATATATATATATATATATATATATATATATATATATATATATATATAAGTAAAATCACTCGGCCTGGTACTGTAGCAGCCCATATTCAAGCCTGGAACCCTAGCGCATGCGACAGCATGAAAATTTAATGGGATATCCATGCGATCGCATGGCCTGATCTGACACGCCAGGTTTGACTGATTTCTGCAATAATTACGGTGTATTAATTATTATTATTATTAATTAAAACCCTAATTAGGGTTAGTTTATTTAATTATTTAGTTTTAGTTTTATTTATTTAATTTGTATTTTTAATTTTAATTAGTTTTAATAAATTATAAAATTGATACTTTTATAAAATATATAATATAAAAATAATATTTTTATAAAAAGTGTACTTTTTACAACTTTAAGTTTATTTTTATATTTTGTATCTTTTTATTTGTTTTAGCATAATATTTGTATTTTTCGTTCGTATTTAGTTTTAAGTCATAGTTTTTGCCATAGTTATTTTTATTTCTAGATTTTTAGGCTTTGCCGTAAAATCTCTTAAGTGCTTTTTCTTTAGATTAAGATTTATGTGCTTTAGAATTTTGCGACGCCGTTTTATAAATTTTAGTACTTTTTAAGTTATTGCCATTTTGGATATAGAATTTATTTAAGCTTTAATACCTTTAGAAGCAACTTTTAATTCTTAGTTTTTAGACTTTTAAGTTTCGACGCGCTACGTTCTTTTTATTATTTTTCGACCATTTATTTTTCGACGTTTTTCCGACGCGCTCTTTTTCTTTCTTATTTCACGACGCTCTAGTTTTTAGGATAGAGAATTTTCTATTTCTTCTCTAAAATTTCTTTAAATTTTGACGAAAAATTATTTTAAGTGGTTAAATTGATAGACATCCAAAATTTTCTGGTTCGTAGTAATAGTTGGATTTGTTAGTGGCGAGTTGTGGGCTTCCGATTTAAAGGGTCCTGGCTACCTGCTGCATCTATTGGCTATTCGAAACGTGGGCAAAATCAGAAAAGTCTATTAATTTGATAACTTATATAATTTTTATCTTTTATAACTAATAGGATATTCAGTGAATGCACCGAGCAAAACGTTCCCCACCTTTCATACCTTCACCACCTGTAACTCGATCAAGACATCTAGCCAATATTGTCGCCGTTGATTTTTCTTGAGAATCATCATCAAGTCGACCAAGTACTCCAATTCAAATTTCCGATAATCCATTTTTTGAACCCGACCTCACAATTGAGAATCCGAAGGATATTCAGGGACAATTCAGAGATCCTGAACCATTAATCTTTCCTCCGGAACCACCAATCATTCAAACAGAGATTGTCGAGGAACAACCCATTAAATTAGAATCCTCTAGTGATTCAGATTCAACAAATTCAATCACGGAAAATCTGGAACCTCTAAGTATGGAAGACCGAATGAGAGCTAAACGCTCTGGCCAAGGTCACGCAATTACTCAACCAGACATTAATGCGCCAGATTATGAAATCAAAGGACAAATCCTACACATGGTAACTAATCAATGCCAATTTAGTGGTGCGCCGAAGGAAGATCCAAATGAACATCTTCGTACCTTTAATAGGATCTGTACTCTATTTAAAATAAGAGAAGTGGAGGATGAACAGATATATCTCATGTTATTTCCCTGGACTTTAAAGGGAGAAGCCAAAAATTGGTTAGAATCGTTACCTGAAGGGGCGATTGATACATGGGATGATTTAGTTGAAAATTTTCTTAAACAATTCTTTCCGGCATCTAAAGCCGTGAGACTTCAAGGAGAAATTGTTACGTTCACACAAAAGCCAAACAAAACTCTATATGAAGCGTGGATAAGATTTGGAAAGTTATTGAGAGGATGTCCGCAACATGGTTTAGACACTTGTCAAATAGTACAAATATTCTACCAAGGATGTGACATCACTACAAGAAAAGACATCGATATAGCAGCTGGTGGTTCCATTATGAAGAAAACCGCAACTGACGCTTACAAAATTATTGATAACACTGCTTCCCACTCACATGAGTGGCATCAAGAAAAAGATATCGTTAGATCATCTAAAGCAGCTAGAGCCGATTCTAGCCATGACTTTGATTCCATTTCTGCAAAGATAGATGCTGTCGAGAGACGAATGGAAAAGATGACTAAAGATATCCACTCAATACGAATTAGTTGTGAGCAGTGTGGAGGACCACATTTAACAAAAGATTGTCTCAGTATTGAACAAACAATGGAACAAAGAGAGAATGTTTCATACATGAACCAAAGGCCTGGAAATAATTATCAGAATAATTATCAACCGCCAAGACCAATCTACAATCAAAACCAGAATTATAACCGAAATGTTCCATACAACAACCAACAAGGTCCTAGCAATCAACAAGTATCCAATAATACTTACAATCAGCAAAGGCCTATTTTTCAAAACAAACCACCACAAACCGATGATAAAAAGCCAAATTTAGAAGATACGATGTCGAAGCTAGTTGAATCTCAAACTCAGTTTTTCACATCTCAGAAACAAACGAATGAACAAAATGCTCAAGTATTTAGAAATCAACAAGCTTCTATTTAAAATTTGGAACAAGAAGTAAGTAACCTAGCAAGGTTAATAGGTGAAAGAAAACCGGAAAGTCTACCTAGCGATATAAATGCTAACCCCCGGAATGAAACAGCTAAAGCCATTACCACAAGAAGTGGTATTACACTTAAACCACCTGAAATGCCTGTAATTTCTGATGACTCTATTCCTACTCCACAAGAACCACAATCTGAGCAAGATAAGGAAACAGATCCGGTAGTTGAAAAGGTTAATGAAGATAACACAGTTAAGGCAAAACCTTATGTTAAACCATACCAACCACCACTTCCTTACCCAAGTAAAATGAGAAAAGAAAGACTTGAAGCCGAGCAATCCAAATTCTTGGATATGTTTAAACAAATAAATGTAAATCTTCCTTTCATTGATATTATATCAGAAAGGCCTAGATATGCTAAATTCTTGAAAGATCTAATCATAAATAGAAAGAAAATGGAAGAACTCTCGGCTGTTACTATGAATGCTAATTGTTCTACAGTACTGTTGAATAAGATACCAGAAAAATTATCAGATCCAGGAAGTTTCACAATTCCATGTTTTCTGGGTAGTCTTAATTCAATAGAAGCATTGGCAGACTTAGGTGCTAGTATAAATTTAATGTCATATTCACTATACGCTAAACTAGACCTTGGAGAATTGAAACCAACACGAATAAGCATACAACTAGCCGATCGATCAGTAAAATATCCTAGAGGGATAATGGAGAACATACTAGGTAAAGTTGGTACTTCAGTATTTTCAGTAGATTTTGTTATTCTAGACATGGAAGAAGATTCTTGAGTTCCTCTCATATTAGGAAGACCATTCTTAAACACGGCTAAAGCAATAATAGATGTGTTCGGTAAGAAACTGACCCTAAGTATAGAGGACGAGAGTGTTACCTTTTCAGTTGATAGAGCAATGCAACAACCGCAATCTGCAGATGATACATGTTATTATATTCAAACTATAGATTCACATGCAGAATTGTTAGAAGAATTTCCAGAATTACAAGGAACAGGAGAGTGTTCTTTAGGAGAAGGAACTGAACCAATTGATGAAACTGAAATGTTAGCTACACTTATGGCTAATGGATATGAACCAACAACAGAAGAAATTCAAATGCTAAAAGAAGAAGATAGATATTGATACAAATAATCGATAGAAGCACCACTGACATTAGAGTTAAAGCCACTTTCAAACCATTTGGAATATGCTTATTTACATGGTGAATCTGAATTACCTGTAATAATATCGTCTTCTCTTACTAAAAATAAAAAATCTCAACTCATTTCTGTGCTAAAAGCTCATAAACCAGCTATTGCATGGAAGATTCATGACATTAAAGGCATAAGACCTTCGTATTGCACACATAAAATTCTTATGGAAGAAGGTCATAAAACGTATGTGCAACGCCAACGAAAACTAAATCCTAATATGCAAGATGTTGTTAAGAAAGAAATTATTAAACTGCTAGATGCAGGTTTAATTTATCCAATCTCTAATAGTCCATGGGTAAGCCCAGTTCAATGCGTACCTAAGAAGGGTGGCATGACTGTCATCACAAATGAGAAAAATGAGCTTATTCCTACTAGGACTGTAACAGGATGGCGTGTTTGTATTGATTATAGAAAATTAAATGACGCCACCAGAAAAGATCACTTTCCCTTACCTTTCATTGATCAAATGTTGGAAAGATTAGCCGAAAATAGTTACAATTGTTTTCTTGATGGTTTTTCCGGATATTTTCAAATCCCAATAGCACTCGAGGATCAAGAAAAAACCACGTTCACGTGCCCTTATGGTACTTTTGCTTACAAACGCATGCCATTTGGATTTTGCAACACCCCTGCAACCTTTCAAAGGTGCATGATGGCAATTTTTCACGACATGATAGAAGAATGCATGGAAGTTTTCATGGATGACTTTTCAGTTTTCGGTGATACATTTGAATCATGTCTAGTTAATCTTGAACGAATGCTTATTAGATGCGAACAATCAAATCTAGTACTTAATTGGGAGAAATGCCATTTCATGGTTAAAGAAGGCATCGTTCTTGGTCATAAAATTTCAAATGAAGGAATTGAAGTGGATAGAGCTAAAGTAGATGTAATTGCTAAACTTCCACATCCCACCAATGTTAGAGGAGTTAGGAGTTTTCTAGGGCATGCTAGTTTTTACCGACGTTTCATAAAAGATTTTTCTAAAATTGTCACTCCTATGAATAAACTCCTAGAAAAGGATGCTCCATTCATCTTTTCAGATGAATGCATCAAATCTTTTAATATTCTTAAAGAAAAACTCACTAATTCGCCGATCATGATAACTCCAAATTGGAATCTACCATTTGAACTAATGTGCGATGCAAGTGATTTTGCAATGGGAGCCGTTTTAGGACAAAGGATTGAAAAACGATTTCAACCTATTTATTATGCTAGTAAGACGTTACAAGGAGCACAAACGAATTACACAACTACTGAAAAAGAACTCCTTGCTATTGTCTTTGCTTTTGACAAATTTCGTTCATATCTCGTTCTAGCAAAAATGGTGGTCTATACCGATCATTCTGCTCTTAGATACCTATTTTCAAAACAAGATGCCAAACCAAGATTAATCCATTGGATTTTACTCTTACAAGAGTTCAATATTGAAATCCGAGATAAAAAGGGAGCAGAAAATCTCGCCGCTGATCATCTTTCTCGTCTTGAAAATCCTGAATTAGAAGTTCTAAATGAATCGGCCATACAAGATAACTTTCCTGATGAATATCTATTAAAGATAGATTATAGTGAAATTCCATGGTTTGCTGTCACGACCCGGAAAATTTCCACTAATTTTGAACAAAACTCTCGATACGATTTAATATTTCTGACACAATAAGAAAAGTCTGTTAGGATGAGTCTCAAAAACTTTGAACTGTGTTCATGTATTCATTGACCTTCGACCAGTTTTGACGATTCACGAACAACTATTTGTAAATAGATACATATATATAAAAATATAAATGTATATATTAATTTAAAATACAATTTGAAATATTATATTCTTTAGTTATTAGAATAAATTTTGTAAAATAAAATAATAGAAGATATAATAAAATTTATCGAATATACATATAATGTTTCGAATTTATTTGGTAAATGATAATAACACACGTCTATTACTTCGATTGATATTATATAAGTTGCGAGCTTGTGATTGTAATAAAATAAATAATAGACGAGCCTACTCGATCATGGTTCGCACATTTTATGATTAAAATAAATACATGAACTTAATTTAAAATTTGGGATTTTTAGGAACACTTTTATACGTCAACTGTTTAGCAATGGACACGATATATCACTCCGCGAAGTAAAAATATCTAAATACCGGTAATATATAGACAAATGATTTCACGAGAATTAGTTTCCTTATTGTTGTTAATATCAATGTTAAATATAAATGTTGTATTATTAATAAATATTATGTTTCTTTATTATGTAGAATACACATATAAATAAAGATACAGATATATACATGATGTTACTGGTTACCAAATTCTTTATCTTTTTCTATATTTTTCTGTTGTCCTGTGAACATTTGTCTACCATGATCATCACACAAAACAACAATTAACAGATTATATATATATTACATCTTTCTCTTATAACTTCCATTGAACCATTTTCTTTTTGGTTTGATTTTATGATTCGGTGGTAAGCCAACCCATGAACCACCAATTTTGTGAACCATAACCCACCACCTCGGCTCACCTCCACGACCAACAAACCATCGATATAACCTCATCACCTTAAACCCACTTCGATTATAACCACCTTCTACTATCACTTATCCTTCTATTTTCTGTTTCTTCTCGATGAACAAGGCTGCTATTACTTGAATTCGTTTCTCCTATTCAAACGCAACCAAACCGAACACCTTTTCCTTTGTGATGTTATACGAAATCCTACCAATCTGTCCTCTTATTTTTCTGATTCAACCCAGTTCAATACCAACCCAAAACAATTTTTCTCCGATCACTATTCAACCACGACCTTTGTTTTTGTGTCTGTTACAACCATCGACGCCTCACCGACGATCTTTAATTTGTTCAAGCTTGTACCTACTGCTAGTGCTATTCGATTACTATGATAGAAGCTACCATCTTTGATCCTCCCTGCTATTCGAATACTAAACCAACCTCCATCACAACTGCAATCATCATCTCTATCTCTTTCTTTTCTATCTGTAAATCACGACACCATAACCATCATCACCCTCGGTTACCTCCTAGCCAACCTGAAACCACACCTGCGTTATTTTGTTTCTGTTGTGTATGCTTCACGATCACCATCATCACTCACAGCTATTTAAATCTGTGAGTTTATGTTTTCTGTTGCTAACAAAACCAACCCAAAGCACCTTCAAAACCCACCGTCTATCTCCTGTTTTGGCCGGAAATAACCAACACAAACCACCATGTAAACCCACACACCATCATCTTCTCGTATCACCAAGAACACCACCAACCGCCACCCCAATCACTCACTCTCTCTCTGCCTTCCTCTCTCTCTTCTCCAACTCGTGAAGACTAGCTGCTATGATCTACTTTCTGTACCAATACAATATATTCTTGTGCAGTTACTTTACTATCATAAAAACGAGCCAGACAATATTATAAATGTTGCTACTACTGCTGTAGAATGGTCCTGTTTTTATTAAAATCACGAAGAAATGATGATGGAGATGAACAGTGGAAGATGATACCGAAGTATGATGATAATGATGTAATACTGTGGCGATTTAAAGAAGACAAATGATGATGTTTATCATGATTGAGATGATAATGTGTTTGTTGTACCTGTTTCCAGATGACCCCACACCCACAAAACTCATCAAGCAATAAATTAAAACATGATACTGAATTGAGAATTAGGCTTGTGATTTGGTTGGGCCATTAGTTAATACTTGGGCCTGTTCTAGTTTTGTTTCTATTGGGCCGAAGAATTTATAACAGTTGGGCCGCATTTCTTGTTTATGTTAATTTGGCCAAGGACCCGGTTATGTAAGTGGGCTGATGATGAATCACTTAGTGTAAGATTTAGGGAAGTAGGAGAAGCCAGAAGAATTATGGGATAAATGATTCTGGTTTGTGAATTGATCCAGAAATGAGTAGATGGAGGAAGGGTTAGGAGTGTTAATGGGTATTCAAGAGGTTGCGGGTTCGAGTCATGGAAGAGACAGTTTTATTTAAATTTTTGGAACTTATACTCTTAAGGTAGTAATTTATTATTATTATTTTCATTAGTATTATTATTAGTAAAAGTATTATTATTATTATTATTATTATTATTAATATCATTAACAGTATTATTATCGCAAGTATTATTAATATCATTACTATTATTAACATTATAATTATTATAATTATTTTATTAATATTATTATTAAAAGTATCATTTTTATTATTATTTTTATCATTATTTTATGAATATTATTACTAAAAAAAATATTTTAATTTAATATATTAACATTGATAATCTATTTTTTTAAATAATATTAAGTACTTATTTCGAATATAAATATATATTCAGTTTAATACATGAGATAATACTTTTAAACATCAAAACAGGATATTTAAAATAAATGACTTAACCTACATTTTAAATCTGATATATGAATACATAAAAATATATATAAATTTTAACTATTAAAAATATACAAATGAATATAGTTAATAGATTATTAAAATAAGAAGTATATTAATAATATAAATATATAAACTTATTCGATTTCGATTATATGTTTTAATATGTATAACTTGATATAGGTTCGTGAATCTAAGGCCAACCCTACTTTTGTTCAATGTCGTCATATGTATTTTTACTACAAAATACAGTATGGTGAGTTTCATTTTCTCCCTTTTTAATTGCTTTTGCAATATATATTTTTGGGCTGAGAATACATGCGCTGCTTTTATAAATGTTTACGAAATAGACACAAGTACTTAAAAATACATTCTACGTTGAGTTGTACCACTGGCATATTTCCCTGTAGCTTGGTAACTACTATTTACATGGGGTAGTGTAAACGCGAATCCTGTTGATAGATCTATCGGGCCTGACAACCCCAACTGGACTGGATGACCAGTATTCAACGGTTGCACAGTACTTCGTTTCGGTAACTACACTTGGTACGGTGTAGGGAAATTTCATAATAAAGGGAATATGCGACGTTGATTAAATGTTAAGTATGGTTACCAAGTGCTCAACCACTTAGAATGCTTTACATACACTTGCGAGTGTATTATGTTTATAATTATAAAATCTTGTGGTCTATTAATATATTAAAAAGATTGTTATGATAAACCTATGAACTCACCAACCTTTTGGTTGACACTTTTAAGCATGTTTATTCTCAGGTACGAATTAAGTCTTCCGTTGTGCATTTGCTCATTTTAAAGGCATTACTTGGAGTCATTCATGGCATATTTAAGTCAGATCATCGTAATGGAACCAAATGTTAAAGACTTCGTCCGGATGGATTAGGTCGGGGTCCTCACATTTGCAGACTATGCAAACTACTTAGTATGTGGATTCCTTGAAAAAGGGTTGTCGTACCAAAAACGAAATAAATTCTTTAGTGATATAAAACACTATTTCTGGGAAGATCCACATTTGTTTAAAAGTTGTCCCGATGGAATAATACGCCGATGTGTATTCGGAGATGAAGCTAGTCAAATCTTAAACCATTGTCACACAGGACCAACAGGAGGGCATTATGGGCCTCAGCTCACAGCAAGAAAAGTTTACGATGCTGGATTCTATTGGCCTACAATTTTCAAAGACGCAGACCTTCTTTGCAAATCCTGTGATGCTTGTCAAAGGGCCGAAAAAATAAGTCAACGTGATGAAATGCCACAAAATGTCATTCAAGTATGTGAAGTATTTGACGTTTGGGGTATTGACTTTATGGGTCCATTTCCAAAATCTCATAATAATCTCTACATTCTCGTTGCCATTGATTATGTATCTAAATGGGCGGAAGCACAAGCTCTCCCGACTAACGATGCACGAGTTGTAGTCAACTTTTTAAACCGTATTTTTGCTAGGTTTGGAACACCGAAAGCTTTAATAAGTGATCGGGGTACTCATTTTTGTAATAATCAACTTGAGAAAGTTCTCAAAAGATATGGAGTAACTAATAAAATCTCAACCGCGTATCATCCACAAACAAGTGGACAAGTTGAAAATACTAACCGAGCTTTAAAACGTATTCTAGAGAAAACCGTAGGATCAAATCCGAAGGAATGGTCCATGAAATTAGAGGATGCACTCTGGGCTTTTAGAAAAGCCTACAAAACTCCAATTGGAACCACACCTTTTAAACTCGTTTATGAAAAAGCATGTCATCTACCAGTAGAAATTGAGCACAAAGCATTTTGGGATTTGAAGACATGTAATCTTGATTTACATTAAGCTGGACGTTTACGGTTAAGTCAATTAAACGAATTAGAAGAATTAATACATGAAGCATACGAAAATTCATTGATCTATAAAGAAAGAACGAAAAATGGCATGATAAAAGAATCAGAAGTTCAAAAGAATTTAAAGAAGGAGACAGAGTTCTTCTTTTCAATTCACGATTCAAGCTATTTCCTGGAAAATTGTAATCAAGATGGTCTGGACCATTCATAGTCAAAAAGTTTTCCCGTACGGAACAATAGAGTTAATAAATTCAAATGGGATTGAATTTAAAGTTAATGGTCACAGAGTTAAACATTACATAGATAATCCAATAGAAGTTGAAGATGAAGTCAATCACAATTTCGACACCACAGCTAACTAAGTGTGGGAAGATTCGAATCTTTTTAGGGTAATATGTATTTCTGTTAGAGTTAGATATTATGTTTTCGTGTAATTTCCGAGAATGGAATCCGAATGGTCTTTCCGTAGCAGACCCTAAAGAACTAGTCTTCTCCTCCCATTCTGAATTTTTATTTTTTTTAGGTTTTACGAGATGAAGAATTCCTTTGATCTGAACCATGGTCTAATGTTACACGCTATGATTACTAAACGTAATAATGACACACTTCCGAGTAAACTGGTATCATTCATAAGAGAAAAAATGGACGGAGTAAGAAAAGAACTCAGAAAAGATCATCATAAGATACATTTTGGTAAAGGAAAATCAAAATCCACAACAAAAAGAAGAGCACGACACCTTGAAAGACGTTATAAATGCGGAAAATGGTCACACGAAGGTAAATGTTCAAATAATCAAACATATTCAAATACCGAATTTGTTACTTTATTTAGAGAAGGACCGTTCATATGTTTAGAAGAAAAGATATTGAAGAATCGAGGTTATGCTTATGTAGTTATGGAGAACTAAATCACACGACTCTCCTATGAGTCAGCTAAAGCAGGTCTCTGAGAATTCTATCTCACAGGTAAGTATATGTACAGTTTTTATTTTTATTTTTATTGCTTTTAACCTTTTGATAATAAACGCTGAATCGTTCGCTATAAAGTATTACATTGGTATTCAATAAAATTAGGTATGCGTAACCGAAATTATTGATATCATACAAAAATTTATTACATCACTGTGAAATTTACCGTTTATTCTTAAGGTATAAATATCTTTAATCAATCAAACCAAAATATTTCAAAAATTCGTCAGGAGTAAAACTAGGTTATGGAACCAAAATTACTTTACCGAAAAGAGGGGCATATATTTTTGATAATATTTAATTGATTAAAGTGGGATAAAAGACCAAAAAGATTTTTATTTTTATTTTTACTTTGTTTTTAAAATTAATATTAAATTATTATTGTAAACTTTTTAAAATCAATATAATTAAGTTTGTAAATATTTGAAAAATTAATATTTTTAATATAAGTTTGTATGTATAAAAACAAAAATATAATATAAATTTGGTGTGAATTTTTAATTTTAATAATATGAATTTTTAATTTTATGCATTTTAAATTTAAGTTTGGTGTGAATTTAAAAACAAAAATGTACTTTATTTCATTAAGTTAAAAATGTGATTTCTAAAAATTCGTCGTGAGTTGAAAACTAGGTCGTTGAACCGAAATTGAGGGACGGACTAGGACAATGATCCGAAACGCCCTCACTCCTAAAAAGAAACAAATTTTTAAAATTTATTAATCTATATTTTAAAAGTATAACCTTTTTAAAAAAAAAAATCCAGACCCCCATGCGATCGCATGGGGTTTGGCCTTCAACCTCATGCGATCGCATGAGGACCAATTTCTGGTCACGAACTTAAAACCCAGCGAGTCTGCTGCTGCATCACAAACACACACATATATACGAGCATACTCTCCAAAACACCCCTAAAATCTTCATTTTTCACCAAAATTCACCAAATTTCATCCTACAATCCGCTCTAATCATGCCTAGGTTCGGATTTTTCAGCAAGAAGGTAAAAATTACTCCCCTAACCTCATTAATTTTCTAGTTTTTGTGATATTTACAATTATTTTACCTAATTTAATTTTGTTAAATTCTAATGTAATTAGTGTTAAATTATTAGTATATTATGCATGTATAACCTAGATTGATGCTATTTAACATGATTTGAAGCCAAAAACTTCAAAAATTTTAGGAATCTAGGGTTTGTGTTCTTGAGCAATTTGGGGCTTTTGATATAAACGGGTTATGTCCGATTTTTGTCATGAATTATTGCTAAATTAAGTAGTGTAACATGTTTAGGTAGCTAAATGATCCAAACTTTGATCCTAAACATGATTTTTGAGAATTAAAGTGGACTTTTTAGGTCTAAAATTCATGAACTTGATTAAATTGATGTAAATGCCATTTGAAACTTGTTTAATTACTAGTAATGGTTATTTTAACATGTTATTTGAGTAGAATGCTTATGAACTTTGTAAACATTTTCATATATGCTTATTTGAAAAAGTATAGAATTGTTAAAATTGTGAAAATGTGTATAAGTTTAATTTTGATTAAACATGTTATTGTAATTGTTTCAAGTTGTTATTTTGCTAACACTAATGCATATTTGGATGCACAAATTTTGTGTTTAATGTGTTTTGCAGAGAAATACCGATACTGATGGTACATCATCATCATCTAGACAACCTGCTCTAGAACCTGAACCAAAAATGTAATATGAACCGGAGCAACAACGGGAACAACAACAACAACCTGATCAACACGTACCTTATTATGATCCGCAACAAGAATATGTTGATGCCTACGTAGTATTTCCGATGCATCCAATAGTACAACACCCAACGATTCATGAAGAACAGTTGCATCCTAATCTGAGATTTGATCGAAGCTGGAAAGATTACCCAACATATCAAAGTAACAAATTCAAACTGGTACCAAAAAATGTAGAAGTGCCAAGGGTAATCGATTGGGAGCCTTTGGAAAGGGTCCAACTAGCTAATCGTGTTAGACTGCTACTGATCCAAAGGTATGGCAGCTCTTCTTTTCCCAATTGGGAACGTTTATTCACCATTCGTAGGCATGTATATAAAGAATGGTGCATTGAGCTTACGAGTACTATAGCGTTAAATGCGGATGTAGATAGGATAGATGATAGAAGTTTTCTTAGATTTATACTTGGCCGTAGGATGTACAGGATGTCCATGCTGGACATGGCCAGGGCTTTACAGATATATACGCCCGCTGAATTACTATTACCCGATTGTACAAATTTGATTTATCATGGTGAAAGGGTAGATAGGAATTTTGATGCTAACACCGTCTGGAGGCGTATGTCAGATTATAATGTTTTTGGGCGGGCAGGAACACACTCCTACTTACATATTAACAGAGCCGAGCTTCGTATAATTCATAGATTTCTGGCTAACTCGATTACACAGAGAGGTCACAACAAGGAGAAAATGACTTTACATGATTTATTTTACCTTAAGTGTATTCGAGACCCAAGAGGCTTTGTTAATATCCCTTACTGTGTTGATTTTTATTTGTCTATGATGGTAGAAGGAATACAGGAAGGGGGAGTAATAGGAGGTATTTTTGTTACTCTCATTGGAGAGTATTTGGGTGTAGATAGGGATTAAGGGGTTCCACTTTTGGTATGTAGGGAACAGGTTGAGCCTTTAGGATTGAGGGTCTATCAGGGTGCTAAGGTATTAAAGAGTAGACGCAACCAGGCAGTACCCTATGATGGTAATCATCCATAGGTAGAGAGAGGTTCAAATGAGGAAATGGAGGAAGCGGATGACATTAGGGAGGCTATGACTGACGTCTACCAGCGTATAGATGAGGTAGAAATGACAAACGATGATAGATTTAGTTGGTTAGAGCAGTGGCAAGCCCGGAATGAGTACGAGCATTCTAGGCAACGACAGCATGATAGATGGGACTATCATCAGCGTCAGATCATGAGTCGACTATCACCTCAGGATCACTACGTACCGACCCGACCCGCTTACTATCCTCCACACCAGCTCGAGATGAGACCACCATTTACTCTCTACGACCCTAACCAGGCCTACCAGTACACCTATCACCAACCATGGAACCCGACCGACGACATGAACTGAAACCCCTATCCAGATTGATATAGTTCCCGTTGATGATTTCTATGATTTTTATATTTTTATTATTTATTATTTCTATTTATTTATGTTTAAACATATAATATTGTGATACTTTTATTGTAATGTTTAATATTTTTATTATGTTGTACTAATATTTCATATTTGATTTGAAAGTGGGATTTTAAGTCCCATTTCAAATTATCATGCATGTTATTTGTATGTATGTATATTGTCAATTGTACACAACAGGGTAAAACAGCGCATTTTCAAAGACTGGCATTAAGTTCAGCAAAAGCTACTAATTTTGATGACAAAATGAAAAACAAATGTGATGTAACAACAAGACGGAATGAACAAATGATGTGCACCATTTATCATTCAACAAACAAACGCCAATATGTTTGGAAATTTTGGTAAAATTTAATCATTTTTCTACACTAATCACCCTCAATAATTTAAATTGTTACTGATTTCTTGCAAATGAGGGCATTGCAAGATCTTAAGTGTGGGAAGGGGTTAAATTCTTTTGAATTTTTAAAAATTTTTGACTTAAACACTTGGTTACCATTAAAAATACTAGTAACGCAGTAGTTGTATTAGAATCTAGTGCTCTCTGATAATAAAGAACAGCCCTAGTATTATATACTGACTACCCAATTCTAGTAAAAATTTTCAAAATTTTCAATTAAATGAACTCAAAATCATGTTTATACATATTTATGAACAATAAAACTAGGTGTTAACACCGAAATTATTGTTACCTCGGAAAGGACATAAATTGAGAAACAACCCAAAATGTTAGAATTCATTTAAAATGGAATAGAGGACAATAAAAAGGCAAAGAAAGGAAAATAAAAGCCAAGTGTGGGAAAAATTTACCAAGTTATTTAAAACATATATCACATATTTTTGTACAAATAACTAAAGATACTTTTGTTTTGGACAATTTTATCAGTTTTACCCAATTTCTTATAATATATTTGAAAGAAAAGATGGATCTACACGATGAATCAATTTAATCATTAAAAGGAAGTAAAGTCTTCCGAAAAAGACACGCGCTTCTTGATTTAGGTCAGGAAGTTGTCGTCCAGACCAGTTGTAGAGTCTACGAAAAACCTTGAAAAGTTTTCTCGAAAATCAGCTGGAAATCCATAGACCTCAGCATCAAACAGGGTCGCCAAGTGGTCAGACTTATCCTAACCATGAGAGGATCTGTCTCGTAAAATGGGAAGGGCACCGTGCAAATTAGCTTGATAAGACTAATGAATCAGACCCCCAGAAAAGGATAATCTCCTTAAAGATCAAAAATCAGCTTTTAAGACTGATATTACTCAATCCTTGAGATTGACTTTAAAGATTGAGAATTACAAACTCATGGAATTCGATGATATCTAAACTCGAGCTTGAACGAGAAAATATTTTGATCAAAATTACAAACCGATTTGTTTTCTGAAAACCCATTTTTAATGCGTTCATTACCATTGAACGTAAAATCCTAGGAATTCACCTGGAATTCATTAGGTCACCTGAACTAAATCGGGTGTCAACCGTAAGAACGGTGGTTACATAGCATGGTCAAAGACAGGACCTTGTGCCAGACCGAAAAACTATAGGGTGATCTTTACTATTGCTCCTACAAAAGATAGTAATTGCATCTGACACGTTATAGACTATAATTAAAAGCATGTCAGGGGACATTGCCTTAATAGTTGCTTGTTCAACGCTTTCCTTTACAACCGGACGGTAGTTTGCCGAAAGGTAATATATGGAGCAAGTATACTGGACGTGTTGCTTTCCTAATACAAGGTTAGCAAGTGGGTGACACAAAATCACAAGTTTTGAGCTAAAATTTTCAAATCTGAAACCCACCAAACCCACAAAAACATTTTTCAAACACCTGTGAAGGGTTATTCCGGAAAACTTATCTAGGGTAAAAGCTAGATTGAATTTTCAAAAGATCAAATGTTTTCATAAAGATCCAATTTCCTAAAGGATCTAAATTTTCATAGTCATGTGGGACTGTAAACCACATCGTTACTACCATTGTTCATACCGCCGTATAGAAATCACTGATGTACAAAGTGTGAAGAATAAAGAAGTGATTCTAGTATTTTTATTTCAAGACAATATTGCTTGAGGACAAGCAACGCTCAAGTGTGGGAATATTTGATAATGCTAAAAACGAACATATATTTCATAGCATTATCCCTCAAGAAAGACAAGCTTTTAGTTGCAATTGTTCTATTTACAAGTGATATCCGTTTAAATAATAAAAGGTGAAGACAAAAGACAGATTCGATGATTTGAAGACGCAAACGACCAAAAAGCTAAAAAGTACAAAGTACAATCAAAGTGGTTCAAATTATTGATGAGAAACGTCTCAAAATTACAAGATTACAAGATGCGAAATACAAAATACAAGATATTAAATTGTACGCAAGGACGTTCGAAAATCCAGAACCTGGACCAACGTCAACTTTCAACGCGCGACGCAACGGACTAAAAATTACAAGTCAACTATGCACATGAATATAATATAATATATAAATAATTCTTAAAAATTATATATATATTATATATATTTATAAAACCGTCGGCAAGAAAGCAAACAAAAGTATGTGAGCTGGATCCTACCTCCATGCGATCGCATGGCCAGGAGGCTTAATTTCCATGCGATCGCATGGCCCCAATTTGAGGGTCAGGTCCTATAAATTTCGCAGTTTTGGTTTAACAAAAACACATCTTTTTCTTTCCTTTCTCTCAGCGTATAAAAATATATATATATTATAATTTTAATTTTAATTTTAATAATAAGGGTATGTTAGCGAATGTTGTAAGGGTGTAAGTCGAAATTCTGTCTGTGTAACGCTACGCTATTATTAATCATTGTAAGTTATGTTCAACCTTTTTAAATTAATGTATCGTAGCTAAGTTATTATTATGCTTATTTAAGCCGAAGTAATCGTGATGTTGGGCTAAATATTAAAATTGGGTAATTGAGCTTTGTACCATAATTGGGGTTTGGACAAAAGAACGACACTTGTGAAAATTAGACTATGGGCTATTAATGGGCTTTATATTTGTTTAATTAAATGATAGTTTGTTAATTTAATATAAAGATTTACAATTGGATGTGCCTATAAATAACCATATACACTCGATCGGACACGATGGGTGGGATATTTATAAGTACTAATAATCGTTCACTTAACCGGACACGGGAATGGATTAATAGTCAATGGACTTATTAAAACAGGGGTGAATTATATACAAGAAAAATTGGTGTAATTATAGTTTAAGTCCCCAATTAGTTGGAATATTTGACTTCGGATATAAGGATAATTTGACGAGGACACTCGCACTTTATATTTATGACTGATGGACTGTTATGGACAAAAACCAGACGGACATATTGAATAATCCAGGACATAGGACAATTAACCCATGGTAATAAACTAAAATCAACACGTCAAACATCATGATTATGGAAGTTTAAATAAGCATAATTCCTTTATTTAATATTTAATTGCACTTTTAATTATCGCACTTTAATTTATTGTCATTTTATTTATCGTACTTTTTAATTATCGCAATTTTATTATCGTTATTTACTTTACGCTTTAATTTAAGTTATATTTATTTTTAATATTTTACATTAGGTTTTAACTGCGACTAAAGTTTTAAAATCGACAAACCGGTCATTAAACGGTAAAAACCCCCTTTTATAATAATAATACTACTTATATTTATATTTATATTTATACAAATATAGTTTTAAAAAATATAGCGTTAAACTTGGCTAGCTCCCTGTGGAACGAACCGGACTTACTAAAAACTACACTACTGTACGATTAGGTACACTGCCTATAAGTGTTGTAGCAAAGTTTAGGTATATCCACTCTATAAATAAATAAATAACTTGTGTAAAATTGTATCGTATTTAATAGTATTTTGTAGTAAAAATACTACTATTTTGTACCCCTTCGCTTTAACATCAGAACACATGAAGGACATGAAAAAAGATCAACCGGAAAGAAGTGAGCAAAGCATAATGTTGGAGGTTTTGGGTGGACGAAGTGTCCACGAACGCGGAGTGGGGAAGATTTTACCATTATCGTTGATTAATTCCGCATCTTCAGCGTCTATCGGTCGGAGTACACAACCACCAATGCCCCCAAGCTACACGCCGAGTGAAATTGCAGAAATCCTTGCTTATAATAATTTGGAAATCTCTCCCCATTTGCAATGTGGAGGGAATACTCCCGGTACAAGTAATCCTGGTTCTTCCAATGCCCACTCTAGCCAAAACGATAAGGAAGAAGAATTTGATGGAGAATTTGATGGAGGATATGGCGGTATGTAATATGTTGGGTTTGTTTGAAGACAATATTGCTTTAGTTTAGATGTTTAATGTTCATTTGTATTTGAAAACAATGATTTGGTAGTTTGTTCGATGTTGAAACGTTTGGATAATTATGTAATTGTGGTATTGAAACTTTTATTTAATATTAATGTGGCATTTTGTGAAATATAGCGTATTTGTAAGCAGGTTTTGTGATTTGAAATGTGCTGTTATTTATGGCTGGAAAACAGCAGAAACAGCAGCTGCTGCCCCAAAACAGCATGACTTTTCCGGATGACAAGTCGTCCGGGAAGAGTCGTCCGGAACTATTTTTTATTTATTATTATTTTTCCACAAAAATAAGTATTATTTAATTATTATTCATTTCCAGACGACACGTCGTCCAGGAAGAGTCGTCCAAGAATATTTTCCAGTTTATTATATATTTATTATCAGAAACAAGCATTATTTTATTTTTATTTATTTCCGGATGACATGTCGTCCCCACTTATCGCCCGGGAAATTCGTCCATGATAGTCAAGTTTGAAAGTCAAAGTGGGGCCTACGATCGTCCAGGAAAAAGGTACCAGTCGTTCGGAAAAATATTCCGGGACGAAGCTTCCTTGATGAGTCTTTGGGGATGACTTGTCGTCCGGGAATACATTTCGGGACCACCATTCGTCCGGAATGCTCAAAAAAACTCGTCCGCGAAAGTGAGTATTGTAGTAGTGTTACTCTTAAGATTTGTGAATTTGACATGTCGTTTATTTTGATCCTGCAAGTTCGAACAAGGACATTAGTATTTTAATTAGTCGGAATCAAAGATCTACAAAAATGTTAGTGCATAACGTAAGTCCCTGGTTCATTATCATGTATTCGTGAGTGCAATGGATATTGTAAGTACTTGGACAATTGGTTGTTGATTTATTAAGTTTTCCATTCAGATTACAATCAATTGTATGCATTTATCGTTAACTTACTTTATGTCTGTGTAACCGCACGGATGCAGCATGCATCCGTACAGATACAAGTGCAACTGCACGGATGCAAACTGCAACCGCACGGTTACATGTGCAGAGTGTATATAATGTTGATTGTGGGTTCGTTGTTGGGATTACGAACCTTTACACAACCCTACCCGTGTTTTTGTTTCTATATAGGTCTAGCACTCATTATAGTCGATCTAAAACATCTACAAGTCGATTTTAATCAATAGATCAAAGGTGTTTAATTTTTTTTTGATATAAAACCCAATATCGAGTATTCTCGCACTCGATATTGTTTATTTGGTCGATTAATACTGTTTAATCGTTCCTACAAGTGGTATTAGAGCTATTGGTATCATTAATTGATCGGTTTGTTTGTCAAAATCAAGTTTTAGTTTTTGGGTTTTGGGTTTTGGTGGTTTTGAAAGAAATCAACAAGATCTAATTTTTGTCACGTTAAAAACTTTGTTTTGTTAATCCATCGTGTTAAACATGTTATAATAAGTGTTTTCAACGTGTGTCATTAAAGTTTTTGACCAAAGTTGAGTTGCTAGATCGATCACACCCCAAAACCCTAGTTTTGGTGCAGTTTCTGCCCCAAATCCGTCAAGAACACAACTGCACTGTTGCCCTTTGTAACCGTATGAATGCCATTCCCAGATACCTGTAATCATACAGTTCATCACTACATCCGTGTCATTTAGTAACCGTGTAAGTTTTGCAACCGTAGACTGCAGCCGTGTTCAATTCTTTAACCGTCCAATTATTTACCAGAATACACCTTGCATCCGTGTAATCGGCATCCTTGTTTCTATAACCGCATAACTTTGCTGCAACCGTGTATTACATCCACACGGATACAATGTCAGAAACTAATGGCTTTTCAGAAACCCAATCAGCTTTAGTCGGTGCATCTTCCTATGGTTTACAAAAGCTTTTATAGACCGAGAACGAAATAGGAAGTTTGACTAAGGTTCTTAGACTTGAATCATTAGATGACTATGCTGAATGGAAACCTAGATTCCTCATTACACTAAATGGGATTGACACTAGAACGTTTAACTGATTGAAAGACGAATACAAATTTCCTGAGAAAGCATCTGGGGAACCTAAAACACCACTAGAGCTCATTGTTGCAGAAAGGGAGACTTATAATCTTGAATGTAAGACCTACAGTCATCTTACACAAGTTCTCTCAAAGGACGTTTTCTGCCAATTTGAGACTCATACAACCTCATATGGAGTCTGGAATGCTATTGAGACTGCGGTTGAGGGAAGTGCTGAGTATAGAAAGAAGGCAAGGTTCTAGAGAAAGAATGGAAGCAGTTTGATGTCCAGCCAAATGAAAGTTTAGAAGCTGATGTTGCTAGGTATCGCCATTTGTTGAATGAATTGAAAAGATTTGATATTACTTTCACCAACAAGAAATAGTGCAATATTTTCGAGAGGGTCTACCGGTGAAGTGGGATCCAATTGTTCAACAGATTGAGACTACATGTGTAATAGTGGATAATCCTTTTAGTAGTTTTGTGACCAAGTTACAGGCTAAAGAGTTAGAGTTTCAAGAACGTTTGAAGAGACTTGAAGGAGCACAAAATCTATCACTCTACAAATCACGGGCTATAGGATATCCCAAGAGACATGCTCCACCTCAAACTGCGTATACAACTAACATTCAGACTCAAACCTCAAGTTATGCCACTCAGAGTGTCCTTCCTCATTCTTCTTCCAGTAAAGACGATAAATATGAGCTCCTCAAAACTGATAATCTTCGTTTAAGGACGCTCAAGGGGATATAGGAGGACATGGCATTAGTTGCGATGGTTTTGAATCATATAATGATTTGTTGAATGGTCAAATTGGTAATAGTCATTTGGAAGCAGACGATTACGACTAGATTGACGAAAATGAAATGGAGAAAATGGATATTCTTTGGGCCATGGGTAGTGTTATTCGAAGAGCAAAGAAATATCTGCAGAAGACTGGTGAGAAAATTTTGGGAGTTAACAAGAATACTAAATTTGGCTTCAATCTAAACAAAGTGAGATGCCACAATTGTAATGAATTGGGTCATTTCAAAAGAAGCTGCAGTAAGCCAAAACAATCAGGTTTTCATAACCCATTTCAAAATCAGAATAGAGAACCCAAAAACAAAGTAAAAATATTCCAATTGTTGATGAGTCCACCAAAGCCTTAGTTGTAACTTATAAGGAATTTAAGTATGACTAGTCTGTGTTGGCTCTACGGTTTTCAAGAATCTCGTATAGGACTGATGCTAAAACTGGGCAAAGGATAAAGGTCGTACGATATAAGTCTGCGAGGACGATGAAGTATGCTCCGATTTGCAAGATACCACAAAACTTTGGTAAGAAATTTAAGTGGTGGTACTACGACAGTCAAACTGAGGAAGCTGTGATAATCCTGGAGTCTGAGAAAGATCTAAATCGAATAAGGATATTCGATCCAATGTGGATCAGGAACATGTGCAAAGCTGACATCAAAGTGTTGAGACGACATCCGATCTTTCATGAGCTTCACAATATGGAGCAGGCTATTCAATTCAATCGTGCAGTCCGTACTTGTTATGCTTATGATTTGTGTACTTAAAGTTTTATCTTGTCAATTTTTAGCTGTTTTTGAAATGAACTAGGTCCTAGGAGGAGTTTGTTAGTGCATAACGTAAGTCCCTAGTTCAGTATCATGTATTCGTGAGTGCTATGAACATTGTAAGTACTTGGACAATTGGTTGTTGGTTTATTACATTTTCTATTTGGACTACGATCAATTGTATGCATTTATCGTTAACTTACTTTATGTCTGTGTAACCACACGGATGCATCATGTATTCGTATGGATACAATTGCACCTGCACGATCTCAAACTACAGCCGCACAGTTACATGTGCAGAGTGTATATAATGTTGATTTTGGGTTCATTGATGGGGTTACGAACCTTTACACAACCCTAGCCGTGTTTGTGATTCTCTGCAGGTCTAGCACTCATTATAATCGATCTAAAACATCTACAAGTCGATTTTAATCAATAAATCAAAGGTGTTTAATTTATTTTTTTATATAAAACTCAATATCGAGTATTTTCGCACTCGATATTGTTATTTTGGTCGATTAATACCGTTCAATCGTTCCTACAAAAAAGATGGAGCTCCTAGAGTTATGTATAAGACTATAGATAATAGTAACTGTAACGTGGAGTAGATAATGGGTACTTTTTGAGTTATCACGCTAACATGGTAATGATGAGGAAATTGTAATAGGGGCGTTGTAGGAAATGATGACTGTGACGAGATTTAATTTTGATTTTATGTTTTAAAATAAAAGACTTAAATTTATTCAAAATATACATTATAAAATGATTAAAACATTACATAAATCTAATAAAAAAACATTACATAATTTAAAATTCATAAAAAATAAATATTACAATAATTTAAATAACAATAAACACTACAATAACATATAAATCCCAAAAATTAAAAGATTCATTAATTAAGAAACATTAAACATTGATAACGGCTAGTTTGTAATACGAAGGTTTGTTGGAAGCCCCCAAATATGCTCCGTTAGATCCTCACGTAGTTGATCGTGTACGTCTTTATCGCGGATTTCCTTTTCTTTTTATCGACGATCCCTGACTCTTCTCCTAATATTTTGACGAGACATATTTTCTTCTTCATCGAGCCATTCTTCTTTCCATGAAGATAATGCAACCCCGTTATCTTCTTGTATCATGTTGTGTAAAACAATACAAGAATACATTATCCTTCTCATTTTGTTGACGCTCATAACTCGTGCCGGAGTTTTTAAAATAGCAAACCTCCCCTGTAGAACACCAAATGTACGCTCCACATCTTTTCGAGCACTTGTTTGAAATCTGGTAAATTTGATTCGTGGTTCCTCAATAGGAGTCGAATATCCCTTCATTAGTATTGTCCAATCAGGATATATACCGGTTGTCAAATAATAACAAAAAGGATAATTTTGTTCGTTTACTTCAAACGGCGACGGTGGAGATGTACCCTTTTTAAGCGAATCAAACAACGGATTACATTTTTGAAATTTGGTAAACCTATGACAGCCTAGTGCATCCGATTATACACTTACAAAAATTATTTAAACAAACATCCCCTTTTTTTACTCATTCTTAAATATTCATCAAACATATTCGTGGTTGTTCTGTACGCCAACTGGCGCATAGCGGATGTACACTTTAGAAATGAGGTAAACCCAAGACGGTCTAGTGGAACCGGACATTGTTGGAAAAAGTAAAATGTTTAGCAAGAGAATCACCAGAGTGAGAGTAATCAAGAATACCTTGTGAGATACGGAGCAATAACTGAATCCGCATACTAAACCGTCTCTTAAATATGTGTGGTGGATATGTTGATTTTGGTGAAAAATAGCCGTTCCATAATGCAACACCCGTAGTTTCACAATCTCTATTAATATAAAGTCGTGGATTTCGCTGCGAACGTCATCTTGACGTTTCTCCCATATTCGGTTCTTCATCATCGGACGAAATAGTATCAAACAAAATATCTAAACTTTGAGCTAAGAAATCCATTTTGTTATAGGTTGTGAGAATGACGTGTGAAATTTTTGAGGAATGTAATGTGTTTATATAGGAAAAGAAAACAAAAACAAAACAAAAAAGAAAAAGCCAACGGCTAATTTTTTACACCCAATCAGATCATACCAAGTCACCACCTTCATCCTCTTATCCAGGATGAACGATTTTTAATTAAGTTATTTAATGGCCGATTGAGGTAGAAACTACGTGATTCACAAGATTTCAAAAAGAGAAAAGAAAAGATGTTGAACGATCATTCGGTGTACTTACAGTTATTGGGGAATTTTAAAAAAACCAAAAAGACCATATTGTCGTCAAGAAACGAATGACTTTGTATACAAGATAACTGCGGATAACGAACACATAATATCTCAACTTGAGGAAGATTGTCCCTTCAACCCGAAGAATCATCCGCGGAGATCGTGGTCACAACAAGTTTAAGTGCAATTTCAGATGGACTAACACATGTGAGATACGATGTTGCATCATCAACTTCGAAGTGATCTCGTCTAAAACATCTAGAATCCTCCATTAAATTACCGTTGTTTTCGAAAAGTTAATATAACCACATTTTTTTTTAGATTTAAATATTGTTTAATTTTTATACGAATGTCATCATTATTTAAAAACTAGCAAATGTCTTTTTTTCCAAGGAACCCTAATATGAACAAAAACATACCACTAGACATGAAAAATAATACATATTGCAAATATCGAACCATTTTTAAATGTTTTTGAACTAATAATCTGAACAAGAGCAGCAACGGCAGCAACAACAACAATAATAATACGGTAACAAGTAACAACTCTACACTGCAAGACCATGCTATTGGTAATGGGTAAATTTGAGGGTTGTTAAAAGCTTGCTGGTGATGTGATAAGGTTGTGCGAATGGGATGAAAAGAGAGGGGTACTAGTAAAGTTTATGAGAAAAAGTCGTGGGAATGTGGTTAATTAGTGATGTAACACAGTAAGCCTCGACATACTTGGACCATTTTTAACCATGACGGGGAAAAGTGGCGTGTTGAAGGGTGGGGTGTTTGACGGATATTAAACTAAGAAATAATGGGGTGGTGTGTTGAGTGGCGTGTTGGGTGATGTGTTAAAATATGATTGAAAATTGACTGAAATAGTGGATAAAAATTAAAATTTAAAAAAAAAATAAGTTCTACCAATCAAAATTTAGCACACCATTTTTCTTCTCCATGCTCAAGCACACACAACAGAAAAATGTGGGTGAGCACGCCACTATTATACAAATGTGGGAGGCGTGTTGGGTTTAAATTGGGTGAGCAAGCCACCATTAATGAAGGCCTTAGCCCCCATTATAAGTGTTGTTGCTCATGGAAGTTGGTAGCAGGGGCACAGGGCTCGTCCACAAACGCATTACATTACAAGTGTTCTAACTAATATATTCAGAAATTTATAATCCAATTTACAATTTATGAAACAGTCCTTAAGCATTCGTGCAATTTACTTCCTAATAAACATTCATTAATGAAAACGGTCAGTCTAGGTCCACTCTTACAACATGCAAAAACGATACGCAGTAAGAATCCACCAACAATTCTTAACTCTTGCATTGGATGAACTAACGAATAGAGGACGCTGATACATAATGGAACATCAAGACATCTATAATGTAGGATATATAGTACCCGAAATAACCATTGGATGCAAATTAACAAATTATCACACAAATACATATGATATATTCCAAGCATGACATACTTCCTCACCATGATTAACTGCCACATTAGCGTCACATCAGCACTTTCTGGTGGTTCCTCACCATAACTAGGATTTAAAGCAATATAGAATTGTGTGATAAATGTAATGTTATGTGGTGTTTATTTATAGTGTGAATAGTGTGAATAAAAGGTATAAAAAAAATAAAAATAAAAATAAAAACTAGCAGTTGGCTATTACTTTTTAGGCTTCAAATGGTCACGAAATGACTAGTTGGCCGTTGTCATTTATGCCACAAAAGCATGCAATCCAAGGCGAGACGGAAATATATAAAATATGAGTGATACTAACACACCACAAATTGATTCATACTCACTATTTATAGTGTTGTGACTATTTGCCCATATTTAATTTCAACACCCGAGGCTTGTACTTTACACGGTTTCTTTAAAATAGATTCGTCATCTTCGAGATGTCTATTTCCTAAGGTACAACTATAGAAACAGTTGATTGCCTGAAATATCGTGGGAGACTATTTTCTATGGATATGTTTTCTCAATATATTGCGTATGTATACGTTTTTAGCTATAGGTTTCATGTCTGATCTTCTTATCTTAACTAATGAACTCACGTTATATAAAAGACGAATCAAGACCAAGGGGGAAAGTATGAAAGGTCACTAAATGTGTACTCGAAAAAACCTTCTCAACTTTTCCAAGATCGAATTCATTAAAAATTTAATATATTCTAACATAAAATTAAACTAAGGAATTAAGACACTGATTTGACTGCTGGGATTATTTGAATCAAACTTTGAATAAAATAGATTTTTGACAAAACTACTCCCGTCGTCCTTGAACTTGTACTGAAATCATAGGCGTCGTCCTTAAATTTATTTTTTGACTTCGTCGTCACTGAACTTGCAAAAAATAACGTTCGTAGTCCGATCTTTTCTTTGTGTTTTTAATTCTGACGATTTCTCCAAGTCTTCGAGCATGGAAATTACTTTAACAAATTGAGTTTGTAGTAGAGGACTAGAAGTATACAGATTGAAACTTTTTTCGATTATAAGTGGGTGTGTACTTCAAGAAAAGATAACAATGTATGTGTTATTTTTTATTTAGGTGAAACAATGTATGTGTTATTTTTTTATTTAGGTGAAAAAGATTAAGAGAAAGAATTGCAGGTTGAGTCAGATGAAAGAATTAAACATAAAGGGTATTTTAAAAAGAGTAAAATAGGGAAAAAAGACCGAAATACCCTCACATTTCTTGCACATGTTTCACGTTAACAGAAAAAGAGACGGAAATTATATGGAAGGACGACGAGCGTTATTAATTGAAAGTTCAGTGACGAGGCGAGTAAAAAAAAATTAAGAACGACGTCAGTGATTTCGATATAAGTTCATGGACGACGAGAGTAATTTTGTCTAGATTTTTTTTTTTACTATGTTGTTAATGAAACCTGTCTAGAAAAGCCCTAAGCTAAAACACACAAAAACCTGTCTCGATGCGTGCTGCAATCAGTTTCAAAGATAATCAGTCTCGCACTACTACGAAAAGGCATTACAAGATCGGTTTAAAAGTCCATGAAGAATGATTCTTTGGGCAGGTCTTAGATGCTACAACTATAGATGCACAAACCGGATAAAAAACCGGATTCGAACAAAAAAAAAACCGGATTTTTTTGTCCGGATTTTTCGGAACCGGTTCCGGATCCGGTTCCGGTTCTCGGCGTCGGATTTTTTCGGATTTTTTTCCGGAACCGATTCTTTTTCGGATCTCGATCGGATTTTTTCGGATTTTTCTTAGACTAGGATTCGATTTTGCGAATTATATTTTTACCGGTTCTATTTTTTTTAACGTTTGACAACAATAATATAATCGGTATAAAGAAAAGTTATAATGCTCAACTGCTTAACACAATAGATAATATAAATAACAATATTCGAACAATACAATTATACAAATAACACTTTTATTCGAACGATACAATAATAAAAATAAAAACACTTTTATTCGAACAATACAATTATAATTAATACATTTCGAGCTTCGGCATGGCCATCACCCAATAATGTATTAAGACTAAAGTATATCGAGCTTCGGCATGGTCATCACCCGTTATACTTTAGTCGTCAAATGACCCAAATGTGTTATCTTGTTGAGCGCGTTGAGGATGGTGCCTTCGATCGTAGTCTTCAAAAGCGGGGTCATCAACTAGAGAAAGGTAATCTTGTTGGTAACCCGATACATTCATTTCGGTTTGGTCCATATCAAACGGTTCATAGTCACCTTCATCCACTTCGTTTAGTTCATTGTCGGAATTCTCTTCGGTTGTTGTAGGTGATAATCCCGCTAAATTTTCTTCAAACTCTATACATTCTTCAATGTCGTTATATAACGGACCTTCTAATGAAGTTTGATCTTGTATCCTATCTACCCCATCCAAATAATCTTTCAAACATACACATACTTTCACAGCTTGGGGGGTAAGTCTTGACCTTCTTTCCGATATAATTCGACCACTCAAAGAAAAGGCCGATTCGGAAACTACGGTTGAAGCTTGAACGGTAAATAAGTCACGAGCCATAATGCTTAATATTGGATATGTGTCTTGTTTTGTTTCCCACCATTTTAAAATGTCAAGGTTGTTAAATTGTTCTTCACTCATGTTTAGTGCAAAGTTTGTCATCTTATAATTTCCCAACTCGCTTATGGGTGCCGATGTTCGTGCGCGTTTTGATGCCTCTTTAAAAACTTGTAAAAAACTTGTTAATGATTCCAAGTCATCCCATTCGTCGTCACTAATTGGTTCGGAAAATCCCTTTCTAAGTAGTTTTCTATTAAAAGCGATTAATGTTTCTTTTTGACGTAAAATATTTTCGAACATTAAACAAGTAGTGTAGCCTTGTGAAGATGTTCCAACGGAAGCGGAACCGGAAACGGAAGCTTGTGAATTATCCATTATGGGATAAGTAGACTAGAGATTAGAGAATATTTAGTGAGTTGGAAATAAATATGAGAATGCTTGTTGGTGCATTTTCAACCAAAGCATTACCATGTATTTATAATGGACTTTGTGGGGTTAAAATGGTAAAAAAAACTCAAAAAAGGGCTGAAACTGCAACAACAACAAAAAAACGGCTAGTTTTTGAAAAACCGGATCGGATCCGGATCCGGATCCAAACCGGATCGGATAAAATCCGATTTATATCCGGAAAAAATCCGGTTTTTTGAAAATCTGGATCCGGGTCGTACCGGATCGGATCTCGGATCCGGATCCGGTTTTTGCTGTGTCCGGTTTTGCTGCTGTCCGGTTCCGGATCGGATCTGGATCCGGTTTTTTTGCCCATCTATAGCTACAACTCTTGGTTGATAAATATCATCAAGACTGGTATTGAAACTGGTCTTAATAGCCATATGGAAAGAGGTTGGATAAGTTTGACGGCACGAGATTAAGAAAGACAAGACATGTAGACGGCTTCCTTATATGCAGTATTTTTCTAAAACTATGATTATTTAAATATCGGACTGCCGAATAGCTAACTAATCCCAGGACGACCACACGTTTTGCGAGTAGCTCGGAATCATGGGTGAACCACTGTGGCCACAAATGGGTATAGGATTCCAACTTGGACCAATAGGTATTTTCACCCTTAGAGATCAAGTGAAAAACATCTATTATTAAACTTAATTACCATTTTCTGAAGTAAAGAAAAAGAAAAGAAAGAAAAGATTGCTCGTTCAATTTCAACTAACGTCATAATTTTGGCATAAAACATCTGTTAAATAAGAGAGAAGCAGATAAGATGTTTACTATGGTCACACACACACACACACACACACACAGAACAAACAAGTCCCAGCTCCCAAACAAAGTTGTAGACTACCCAGTCTGTTAACTGTAAACCTGTCATGAAACGTGGCCAAAAAATCCATGTTCGGCGTACTAATCGTAACCTAATAGATGAGTGAATCGCATCGAGTCAGAATGAACAAATAACTGGACACATAAGTGACATTTATCTTTGGGTTTCGCACTTTTCTTCATCTTGGTTTATGGGATAATAAAAAGAGAGGCCTACTGCAGATAAACAATATCTAAATCTCTAATCCTGGAAACTAATAAAAAGAACAATCATAGAGAAAATTTCTTTAAAACAAATAACCAACCACGATTAATTCACAAATTCACTCAGCTAATTTACTTATTTCAGTTTCTAGGATGATTTATTGTTTTTAAGAACTATATTATACGGAGTATGACACTACATTAACATACAAATTAACAACTAGAATCTCCCTATGTTTCTACTAGAGCAATTCCATTAAGTAATCATACATACCCACCACAAAGATACAAAGGAAACAACATAAGTATTTAAGAATCCATAGTTTAACGATTAGTTCAACGCCAAATGAATAAACATAATACAAATGAAGGAAATAAATTGGTTCTTGATAACTGGATTTGAGTAAAATAACTGACACCCAAATATATAGCTGCACACACGAAGCTTTTATTCCAAAAGTAGACACAATTCATCTAATATAATCGAATTCTTCCAGCAGGAACAATTAGATGATATTCCATATAAATTAAACAACATAAAAACTAACCTCCATTTCAGAAAATGATGTCCTCATCTTTCTGAGTAGCTGATAGCATGTTATGAGCAGCGTTCATTGATATTCCTCTTTCTAACGAAAGATTCTCGGCAGCTTGATCTTCAGCAAACTGCTTAGAATTATTCATCTGCTTTTCGATCTCTCTCTTTTTAAAAGCTTGGATCTTTTTCAGCCTAAAGAAATCTTCTCTCTCCAATTCATCCAGTTCACCTTTGATGTAACTTATGGTATTTTCTAACCTTGGTTTGACCACACTTTCTAAAGCATTGACCCTACGGTTTGTAGTCTTGATTGCTTCATCAAGTGTTAAAAATGACGTTTGAAGAGACGCAAGTTCAACAAGAACCTCAATTGCTTTCACATATGCAGCTTTACACCCTTGAACTTGCTGTCCACCTCTTGCTAAACCAGTTAAGTCGTTTTTTGTCTCGGCTTCAGAGAAGTGTTCAAATTTGGGGAGTTTTACACCTGCAACGTTTTCAGTTCGTGACCTGACTTTGAGGGATGCAGTTTTGACGTTTTCAAGGACAATATATTTGATGTTGTCACCAGCTACATATTTTGCTTCGGTTAAAGCAAAAGATGAAGATTTCATGATTGTTCCCATTGATTCTTTTGTTGCAACAATTTTCTTTAGAATGGCTCGAAACTGAACGGTTAGAGCGTCACTCTTTTTCTTCAAAAGAGCATGGCCTCTTGTTGCACCAACGAGACGAGCCTTAATGACTCCAAGCACAGTAACAGTTGGTACAACAGTCAAACGCTGGCCCTGGCCCTGGCCAGACATCTTGTCAGATATGTAAGCCTGTTAATAAAAAAGCATAACACAAGCATGAGTTAAGACATCAATACAGCTAACATATGAATAAAGTTTATACATGTAGAACTGTTTCTAAAGGTGAAGGGTGTTTGGATGTGTGTTTTGAAAGTGATCATGTGAGAAAATCAGGGTCAAAGAATCAGATGTATAAAAAATTGTAGGAGAACAGGAGGTGTTTGAAGTCACAATTAGTTGTTTGCTTGTAATAAATTATATATCTTCAAGAAATCAATGCATATAAGTGGCCAAAAATAGCATTGTTGAAAAAAACGGAGAGAATAGTAAAAGTATTACTGTATTAGTCTCTCAACAAAGTTTAATGAGTGGTTCAGAATAATTAATGCTTATAATGACCAAAAAAATGGCGCTCGTTTGAAATAAAAAACAAAACAAAACAACAAATAAGTAGATTAATGTTGTAAATTATAAGAAAAGTTCTCTCAAATAAGGTTATATGAAGTGGTATTCATATTAGCCTGATCATTACTTATAGTGCAGCAGTACAAGACTGATTATGACCCCATATGGATAAATATTTAAAACCCATCATAGTTAGAGAGGTTCGGGTAGATTTGTTTGAATAAAACAAAGTGTCTAATCATTCATAAAGATGGTTTGATTATCAATAGCATAGATAATCCATTGGTCCACCATTTTGAATGTTTCAGAGCTACTAGCATAACCATCATCACCATAAGACACTTTCACATACACTTGATGAAACAACAGCATGGTAATAAATCATACCTCCCACTACCAACATTTAGACTTTTAAATATTCTTAGATCACCATCTTTACCTTCAACAACTTTTGGAGTGGCTCAACCAAAACATTTATCATTTATAGAAACCAGATGGCTTATTTTATCAAGACCTAAGTCGTAAATTAATAGCTTTACTTGAGACCATTCATTACTAATACTGTTAAGGCTGCAAGCCTGCAATATGTCTAGTTATCTTCACCATGACAACTTCTAATTCTTTATATTATTAAAGAGATAACAGATATCCTAAAGAAGGCAGTTTCCAACTATCAATTACTAAACAGAAATCGGTAAGCAACAACTATCGGTTCAGAAGTTTCTACAGAATCTAACCACCACAAAATGAATCTAACCACCACAAAAGAGTGTATTCCATAACAAAACAAAACAAAACAAAATACAGGATCTAGATTAGTAACAACTTTAGTCAGCCGGAGTTCATAATACCTAAATCAAGTCCACAAATCAAAGTTCGATTACATGATATCTCAACTCGCTTTGATATCATTCATGTTTAACAAACTGACAAATTTTAATAGACGAAATTCACAATTACTAAGATCTAGACCATTATTATGAAAATTAGGGCTCGCAAATTTGACTTTAAATCATATCACGTTCCATACTAACTCGTTAAACTAATCTAGAACGAATTGGTACAGATTCTGATCATGAGGACTTAGATCATAGATATATGAAGTTATTTAAATCATATGAAAGCAGTATATGAATTCTGAATTCTGAATGCGTATAATATAGTAAAATTAAAATAAGATCTGTAACAGGAAGAAAGGTAACATTACTTGCTGATGATGATTGAGATGATCCTGTACAGTTAGGGTCCGCTGATTGCAATCAAGAAGGAGATCATACACTCAGGTGTTGGATTGAATGTTACAATAGTGAAATAAATTTGATATTTTTATTCATAAGTTTGATTTGATATGATAATATAAATATAAATAAATATAAATATAAAAATATAAATATAAATATAAATATAAATTATTATAATCAATTGATTTTAATGGGTCACGTCTTTTGTATGATAGGCCTAAAAGACTGATATTTAAGCCCAGAAGCCCAACCCATCAGAAGTATGAGCATTAACTTTTTTCGATTGGGTTAATAACTAATTAGTGTTGTTAAGAATTTTGACGAGATTGAGAGTAAATTTATTGATGATTCTCTAAAAGGTATTAACGGGGGATTAATTGAGGATATGATGAGCGAACTCAAATGGAAATACACTATAAGTTCGTAGCGGGTCATATTTCTCTCCGTGAGAATGTGAGATCTTGAACCGAGTTCGTTAGGACGTAAGTGCGGATGTCAAGATAGTTACAAGCAGTGGCGGAAGCATGAATTTTTTTAACCGGGGACGGAATTTTTTTTAAAAGCGTATCAATTATTTTGGGTAAAAATATGAAAGTTTTTGGACAAAATAGGGAGCTTTTTGGGCAAAATACGGAGATTTTTGAGCAAAATACAGAAACTTTTTGGCAAAATAAGGAGGCTTTGGAGACAAAATATGGAGACTTTTGAGCAAAAAAAAATCCACTGGAGTGGGCGCCCCACCCTACCCCCACATATTTCCGCCCCTGGTTACAAGCTCAAAAAGATGAGGCGATTCTCTCAACAAGAGATAAGCTCTGAACTTTTCGTAATAAGGTATAAGGTCACACAGATCAAGTTCGGAATATGTGGTGGGCTGACCATGAAACCATGTTGGTGTTCATGATCAAGTATGAGCCTGGAACTTCGTTACGGGATGAATTAGGTCGAGATACATTAATACCTAACGATTGAGACACTAATCAATTAGATTAAGCTTTTGGATCAATTGAGACTTCTAAGAAATTAAACAACAACAACAACAACAAAACCCAATACCACATAACTGGTGTATGAGGGAGGTGAGATGTAGACAATCCTTCCCCTATCCTAGAATAAAGTCAAGTCATTTCTCCACCTAGAGTGAAAACACTCTCAAAAGTAGAGAAAATCATCCCTCTCTCTATTCGACGGATAGAGAGATTGCTTCCGAGTGGACCTCCGGCCAATAAGTAGGAAAAAAATTTTTAAAAAATAAAATAAAATAAAATTGAGACGCTATGAAAATGGTAAAATCAAATTTTCATGGGTTTTAAATCCTGCCTGAAATTTAATTTAGGCTCTAAGAGTCAGTCAAGTCGCCAATAAATCGACGCTTGCTGTTGACTCAATAACTAGAGTCAGTCAAGAAATTAAACATGACAATATAAACCAAAACTACGGAAAAAATTTGCAATGGTTTCCCTACAACTTATTATCTCATGTACCAAGTTTAAAGAAACAGGTTCAATTGGTATTAAATTCTAAAGATCAACAAATATAGACATGTCTAATAGTTCTTGTGAATTGATCGAGCATAACAATTTTTCATCCATTAAACATTATAAAAGGAATAATATTATATGGAGAAACTTTTTGAGGTTTTGGGAGGTGTTGACAACCACAACTCCACAAGGTGAAATTAGCTACTTATATGACAATGTATACAGTTTGTTGCTACAACTCAACCAATCAACTCATAAACTTTTCTTTTCAAACAATTAAAGTAACAGAGCATTCTAACCTCGTGAATTCGTCAATTTGATTAAAGAGGATACAACACGAATATAGAATTAATCAAAGTACTTGTAGATTACATGCATTAAGTAAACATACTGATGCAAGAATTCGCTATGAAGTTCATATAAAACCACCAAAACTTTAAGGGTACATTCCAAGTTCAAATATAAATGAGCCTCAATACCATCTTAACCTACACAAGCCTCCAACAAAGACAAAAATTATTTGCAAGGTGAAAGAATCCCAATAAAAAAAACTTGCAACCACATTCGATACCGATAGGATTTGGTTAGAAATCCAAATCCCATTAACAGCACATTAGATGTCAGAAGTTATCTAAGTTTTGTCATCAAGTTGTGGTAGTAAACTCTTACCTCAAGTCTACCACAAGCCAATGAACTTCCACCAGACTCCACCGACACCAAGCCAGATGATGATATTGACCACAGAGATGAGGAACCCGTAGCCCCACCATTTGCCAAGAGGGACATAGTTGGCTCCATAAAATACAGGAGCTGACCCAATTCCATAGTGGGTCAAACCACCCATGAGGTTAGAGAGGAATGCAAGAACCATGGCTCCAAATAGTGGAGGTGTCCCAAGGGCACTGGCAACTGACAAGAAGGCGGTGAACATGGCACCAATGTGAGCAGCTCCACTTGCGAAGAAGTAGTGGGAATAGAAATATAGAAGAACAAGTATGCCAAAAGATGCCTGCCACTGAAGACCTAGTCCACCAACAAACTGCAGAGAAAACACTATGTTTACTATGTTTGCATTTTGGTCATATTTAATTCTATTGGAGGAAATCTATTTTAAATGAAGAAAAAAGAAAGATTCGTGACAAACAACAGCAAACAATTCAATATTATGTAGGAGATGAGACTAAACTTATTGTGCCAAGTTCTTCAATTTCCATAAATAAATAAAAAAAGGTTTAATTAGGCTCTATTTGACCACAAGTGTACATTTTGTGCAACAAATCATTTGATTCCGAAGCTAGATTGTTAAAGGAATAATATATTATTCGCAAACTTAGGCATAAAAGTGTCTCAGCTCAAAACAACACAACGGGTGCCATAAAGCACCCACATTGACCCGTTACCCAGCCCGCACATTTTGCCACCTCTATGCTATTGTAATTATATTATGCACTAATCATTTTTATAATTGATAATTAATATTTATATAATAATACTGAACAATAATGCTAGCAAGACAAACCACCAAATATGATATGTAACCCGCCTTCCGAGCCCACTCATTTTGCCACTCATTTCTAGCACAAATAACTGTTGAGTTGATAACATACCTTGACAACTGTTTGACTGAACCAGGAGATGAGACCGTATTTGTTAAGGTACCCAGCCATTGCAATGAGTGCAGCAAACCATGTAAGGGTATCCCATGCAACAGATTCACCTAAACATTCCTTCCATGTAACGACGCCGGTTATAAGAAGGACAGACAGTCCAAGTATAGCAGATGTTACAGCATCAACACCAAGCATCCCTCCAAATATCCATAGGCCAACCTAAATCAAAGATCAAAATGACAAGGTGAGATCTTTCTTCATATATACATAACTTTAAAGTAAATCATACAACTACATATACTCAAGAACGTACCAATCAAGACACTTTCTACCAAGCTAAGAAAATATTTGGATATAGGTCTAAAAGAACTATCAGCTATAGATTTCAAAAATATATTGCTTAAATCTATGATGTATATTTAGCTGGAGCACTGTTTTGACTAAACATACATGCACACATCGTCACATCCTTATGCAACTAGTAGAAACTAACTAGCAATACTGATAAGAGATTAAATATTATAGAATGAAACACAACAAAACAAACTTGTCGACAGACAAATGTCGAATTATTTAGAGAACCTCAGTAAGCAGATGGCAAATCTTTCTATAATAAGTCATAGTACAAGAGTGATAACTCATTGAACCTAGAAGTGTTCCAAAAAAATGAAATATTACATTTTGGCATGGATGCTACAAGTCTATATACAACTAGTATATGGAAACATGCATAGCATTTTCAATTTGTACTAGAAAATTCACATCTTGGCCGCACTACAAAATTCACATCTTAGCCACCAGCGTGCTCATGATGCTTTATCTTTGTTGGATCTGGGGTTAGCTGTGTTTCCTGTTGTGGGTTTGAGCTTGCCGGATTTTGTTTTATGTGACCAGAATCCTTTTACTCTGGCATCGTTTCTGCCAGGGATCCAGCCGGCGAGTACATGCTATGGTACTCTGGTTCTTGTGTTGTTCAACAAGGGGTTTTTTTGGTTAGGGTTACAGATTTTATGGCGATATAGATGGTGGTCGCCGACTTTATTTTTCTGGCCGTGTGCTTTTTTGTCAGGGTGTGTCAGAAACCTCATGCTTCGCCTTGCTCGTCGGGTTCTATTTACGAGGTTCTCTCACTTTAGGGCTTGAGTGCACGTGTTTCTATGTTGGTGTTGGAATTTGTCCTGTTGTTTAAGACGGCTCGTCAGTGGGTGCTGGCAGTTCTGTTTCGTGGCGGGAGGTGGTTTTCCGCTCACTTCCTCTGTTTATTTTCTGACTCCTGCTGGTATTTTTGGGCCCGTGGAATGGTTAAGTGTAGCCAATACTAAGTTTATTTGTGTTATAGCTTTAGTCTGGGTTTTAGTTCCTAGTCAAATGTCTTTTTCACCCTATTGGTGAATATGTTTGTTTATGCTTTTATTAGCTAGAGCTAGTTTGTTAGTTTATTTTTGTATCGGTTGTACTCGTTGATCTTTGGATTGTTATTACATTTTCGCCAAAAAAAAAAGTATTATCTCGTAAAAAAATGGACCATATTATCCCGTGCGAATTGCATACCGTACGAAAATGGACCATATTATCCCCTACGAAATTGACCGTATTATCCCTACGAAATTGACCTTATTACCACCTACGAAATTGACCTTATTACCCCCTACAAAATTGACCATATTACCCCCTACAAAATTGACCATATTACCCCCTACGAAATTAACCATATTATGTCGTAGAAAATGATCATATTATACCGTACGAAACTGACCATATTATCCCGTACGAAATTGACCATATTATCCTGTACGAAATTGACCATGTTATCCCATACGAAGATTCAAATAATAGTCAAGTCAATAAGACACTAAAATATGCATTCAGAATGTAACCAATAACAACTATTACTAAGGTGAACTATTATAATTGAACAAAAAGTTATCAGTCATCATACCGTTAAAAGCAAGGTTCCCGCCATAATGATTTCATTCTTCGTCATAGGTCCCATTTTCTCCAACCTTTCTTTCGCAAGCTTAGGCGCATCAGGGCTACTCTTAACAGATGGTGGATAAATAATGTACAAAATAAGCGGTACAACAATCAGTGACACCATTCCAGGGACAATCGCAGCCACAGCCCAATCAGTCCACCCGATTGTTTGCTTAATCGTATTAAACGTCAAATTAGCACTTAACGGATTCGCAGCCATAGCAGTCAAAAACATAGATGAACTAATAACGGATGTTTGAAAACAAGTCAACATCAACCAAGATCCTAACTTATGTTCAGTTCCATCACCTACATTGCTTCCACAAGCAACGCACAATGACTTAACTAAAGGCAGAAATATACCTCCGGCTCTAGCCGAAACAGACGGAATCGCTGGCGCTAATAACGCCTCGCTAAACACCAAACTATACCCTAACCCTAACGACGAGCTACCAAATAATTTAACAAATTGATACGCAATTCGATTACCTAATCCTGTTTTAATAAATCCTCTAGCGAAGAAAAACGCAAGAGCAATTAACCACGGAATAGGATCACCAAAAGCCGAAAATGCAGCTGCAAATGTTAAGGTTTTAGTAAGTACACACGCACCTAATCCCATTAACGCAACAGCACCTAACGGCAACGGTTGTGTAATGATTCCGACTATCGTCGCCAAAAATATAGCTAGCAACTGCCACGCGTTTTTAGATACACCGGCAGGTACTGGAACAAACCACAAAATAACTCCGGTAGCGATTGAAGCAAGTAACGGCTTCATCGCCGCCCCTTGCCATGGTGCCGGTGCCGGATCCTGTTTCGCCGGAACGGAAGCTGCTGTTGCTTTTACGGTGAAATTACGGTTTCTGTTCAGTGATTTGAGTAACGGTAACTGATAATTGATAGATACTGACCGGAGATTGTGCTGATCGTGTTGA
This sequence comes from Rutidosis leptorrhynchoides, assembly GCF_046630445.1. NCBI lineage: Eukaryota > Viridiplantae > Streptophyta > Magnoliopsida > Asterales > Asteraceae > Rutidosis > Rutidosis leptorrhynchoides. The sequence continues at coordinate 388,774,257 of NC_092336.1, read as the reverse complement.
CCGTATGATTTGTTGAAATTTAACGATCTGTTAAGATTTAATGGCGGAGATAGACGGCGGTTGGAAATAGGGACTGAACGGAAACCTAAGTTAACAGAAGCGGTGAGAGATAACGACGCCATCGTTAGGATCAAACGATGGCGTTTTAATTAGGAATCCGGGATCTCTGTGAGTGTGTTTTGGTGTGTGTGAAGTGTAAAATAACAGACATTGAAGGAGTGTGAGTAAATATAAGGGAGTAGAAGATTGAATCTGGACCGTTGGATTTGGATCTGACATTTGACGATTGGTAATTAGTTGGCCTCGTTTTGTCCGTTGAAACTTTTTGCGATTGCCGTCTATTGTCCTTTGAGTTCACCGAAGAAAGGGTTTATGAGAGAGAGTGGATCCTTGGTGGCGATTGTGATATGACACGTGGAGTGACGGGAGTGGATTGTAAGTAGATGAAGAAATGGGTTTGATGTGTGGTGAGTCCTGAACATCGAAATGCACGTGCGTTGAATGTATTATTTATTTACATTTACATCCTAGCTAATAGACAAAAGTTTTGAATAGTACCAGGGCCATTTTCGACTTTTCATTTTTTTTAATTTTAACTAAATTTCATTTTATCAACAAAGGCCTCCACACTTTTTTCAAAAATTTAAATCGACCCCCCAAACAGGAAGGTAAAATGTCAAATAACCATTTTAATAAAAAAATTTAAATAAACTCCACCCAAATATTTAACGGATCATATCTTCTCGCTCGCAGCGAGTTAAATTTTTCCGACACCATCGTTAAACTCGAAATAATTTTAGGAACACAATGTCACTAGCTATAAGCAATACGGACGCTTTTTAAAAAACGCTAAATATTTGGGGTACTTTTCATACACGTTGATTTTGCGTTAAATTTTTAAAAGTCGACAATTCCATAGCGAAACGCGGAGATGCACATATATTGTTAATTTAAAATAACATTTAAATCTCTCACGAGTTATACCTTTTAGTTCGACTCGAGTTGCGCTTCAACGACATCATCGTTAGCCACAAAATAATTTTACTAAACGCAATAAAATACATTAAAAATTGAACCCGGCGCGAAGCAAGAGTTCAATAACTAGTTATATCTATATATCTAAATGAAAAAACCCAAATGAATAGTAAACTTAATAGGCTTCACAAACTTACAACAAACTTTTCCTTTTTTACAATTCAACACCACTCTTTCTAACATTTAACTTTATAGTTTTCACAACATTACCACAAACTTTGTGACAACCCGGAAATTTCCGACCAAATTTAAACTTTATCTTTATATTATTCCGACACGATAAGCAAAGTTTGTTAAGTCGAATCTCAAGGATTTTAAACTGTGTTCATACATTCATTTAACCTCGACCAAAATTCGACGATTCACGAACCATTATATAAATGAATATGATTATATATGTATATATGTATATAATTATAACTTGAAAATGTTAATAAAATATTAGGTATATGATGTGCAGCGGGGTAGTATATAAAATAGTTTATATTTTACTAGGAAAAACTATTCAATACGATACAATTTTACACAAGATATTTATTTATTTATAGAATGGATATACTTAAACCTTGCTACAACACTTATAGGCAGTGTACCTAATCGTACAGTAGTGTAGTTTTTAGTAAGTCCGGTTCGTTCCACAGGGAAATCTTTAAACAAAGCTCAACGCTATATTAGTTTACTTTTATAAAAATACAAACATATATATAAGTAATATTATTATTATAAAGGGGGGTTTTTACCGTTTAATGACCGGTTTGTCGATTTTAAAACTTTAGTCGCAGTTAAAACCTAATGTAAAATATAAAATAAATACAAGACTTAAATTAAAGCGTAAAGTAAATAACGATAATGAAATTGCGAATAATAAAAATGCGATAAAATAAAATTGCGATAATTAAAAAGTACGATAATTAAAAGTGCGATTAAATAACAATAAATAAAAGTGCGATAATTAGAAGTGCAATTAAATATAAAATAAAGGAAATTAAATATGAAATAAAAGAATTATGCTTATTTAAACTTCCGTAATCATGATGTTTGACGTGTTGATTTTAGTTTTATGCTCATGGGTTAATTGTCCTTTGTCCTGGATTATTTAATATGTCCGTCCGGTTTTTGTCCATAACAGTCCATCAGTCATAAATATAAAGTGCGAGTGTCCTCGTCAAATTATTATTATACCCGAAGTTAAATATTCCAACTAATTGGGGATTCGAATTGTAACAAGGTTTTACTACTTTGTTTAATGAATACACCAGGTTATCGACTGCGTGTAAACCAAGGTTTTACTACTTTGTTAACAATTACACCAATTACCCTTGAATGTAATTTCACCCCTGTTTTAATTATTCTAGTGGCTATTAATCCATTCCCGTGTCCGGTTAAATGAACGATTATTCGTACATATAAATACCCCGCCCATCGTGTCCGATCGAGTGTATATGGTAATTTATAGGGACGCCCAATTGTAAATCTTTATATTAACATTAACAAACTTTCATTTAGTTAAACAAATATAAAGCCCATTAATAGCCCATAGTCTAATTTCCACAAGTGTCGTTCTTTTGTCCAAACCCCAATTATGGTACAAAGCCCAATTACCCAATTTTAGTAATTAGCCCAACATCATGATTACTTCGTTTTAAATAAGCATAATAATAACTTAGCTACGAGACATTAATATAAAAAGGTTGAACATAACTTACAATGATTAAAAATAGCGTAGCGTTACACGGACAGAATTTCGACTTATACCCTTACAACATTCGCTAACATACCCTTATTATTAGAATTAAAATTAAAATTAAAATTAAAATATAAATTATATATATATATATATATCGTATATATGAGAGAGAGATATATCTTCTTTTTTTTTTAACTCGGCAGAAAACTGGCTTTTTATAGGACCTGACCAGCATTTTCACTCCATGCGACTCGCATGGATTTTGTGCCTCTGGCCATGCGAGTCGCATGGCCACCCTGGATCCAGCCAAATTGGTTTGTTTTCTTCTTGCCGACGTAATATAATAATAATATATAATATAATATATAATTATATATAATTATATATATATTATATTATATTCTTGTGCATAGTAGACTAGATATTTTTGGTCCGTTGCGTCGGGCGTTTCTTCTTGGCTCAGGTCCCGGTTCCGGATTTTCGGACGTCTTCGCGTATTATTTTATATCGTGTACTTTGCGTCTTGTAACTTGTACTCTTGTCATTTTGAGACGTTCCTCATCAATATTTTGAACCTTTTTAGTTGTATCTTGTACTTTTTAGCTCTTTGGACCTTTTTGTCTTCAATTTGTCGAATCTGCCTTTTGTCTTCACTTTTTAATATTTAAACGAATATTGCTTGTAAATCGAACAATACCAACTAAAATCTTGTCTTTCTTGGGGAATAATGCTATAAAATATATGTTCCTTTTTAGCCTTATCAATATCCCCACACTTGAGCGTTGCTTGTCCTCAAGCAATACAGTCTTGAAACACTTGAATCACTTCTTTATTCTTCACACTTTGTACATCAGTGACTTCAATACGGCGGTATGAACAATGTAGTAACGATGTGGTTTACAGTCCCACATGACTATAAAATTTAGATCCATTAAGGAAATTGGATCTTTATGAAAACATTTGATCTTTTGAAAATTAAATCTAGTTTTTACCCTAGATAAGTTTTCCGGAATAACCCTTTACCGGTGTTTGCAAAATATTTTTGTGGGTTTGGTGGGTTTCAGATTTGAAAATTTTAGCTCAAACTTGCGGTTTTGTGTCACCCACTTGCTAACCTTGTATTAGGAAAGCAACACGTCCAGTTTACTTGTTCCGTATATTACCTTTCGGCAAACTACCGTCCGGTTGTAAAGGAAAGCGTTGAACAAGAAACTGTTAAGGCAATGTCCTATGACATGCAGATGATTATGGTCTTATTAAATGTGTCGGATGCTAGAAATATCCTTGGTAGGAGCGATAGTAAAGATCATCCTATGATTTTTCGGTCTGGCACAAGGTCCTGTCTCCGACCATGCTATGCAACCACCGTTCTTACGGTTGACACCCGATTTAGTTCAGGTGACCTAATGAATTCCAGATGAATTCCTAGGATTTTACGTTCAATGGTAATGAACGCATTGAAAATGGGTTTTCAGAAAACAAATCGGTTTGTATTTTTGATCAAAATATTTTCTCGTTCAAGCTCGAGTTTAGATATCATCGAATTCCATGAGTTTGAATTCTCAATCTTTAAGGTCAATCTCTAGGATTGAGTATTATCAGTCTTAAAAGCTGATTTTTAATCTTTAAGGAGATTATCCTTTTCTGGGGATCTGATTCATTAGTCTTATCAAGCTAATTTGCACGGTGCCTCCCCATTGTACGAGATAAATCCTTCTCATGGTTAGGATAAATCTGACCACTTGGCGCCCCTGTTTGATGCTGAGGTCCGTGGATTTCCTGCTGATTTTAGAGATGACTTTTCTAGATTTTTCATCAACCTACAGCTGGTCTGGACGACAACTTCATGACCTAAATCAAGAAGCGCGTGTCTTTTTCGGAAGACTTTACTTCCTTTTAATGATGGAATTGATTCATCGTGTAGATCCATCTCTTCTTTTCTTTCATCGGGTAAAACAGTTTAGTTTAGTCCAAAGCAAAAGTATTTTCAATTATTTGTTACAGATATATGTGACATATGTTTAAAATAACTTGGTAAATTTTCCCACACTTGGCTTTTATTTTCCTTTTTATCGTCCTCTATTCCATTTTAAATGAATTTTGACATTTTAGTTTGTTTCTTAATTTATGTTCTTTCTGAGATAACAATAATTTCGGTGTTAAAACCTAGTTTTATCGTTCATAAATATGTATAAACATGATTTGAATTCATTTAATTGAAAAATTTTACTAGAATTGGGTAGTCAGTATATAAGACTAGGGCTGTTCTTTTTTATCAGAGAGCACTAGATTCTAATACAACTACTGCTTTACTAGTATTTTTAATGGTAACCAAGTGTATAAAGTAAAAAATTTTAAAATCCGAAAGAATTTAACCCCTTCCCACACTTAAGATCTTGCAATGCCCTCATTTGCAAGAAATCAGTAACAATTTAAATTATTGAGGGTGATTTGTGTGAAAATGATTAAATTTTTACCAAAGTTTCCAAATATATTGGCGTTTGTTTGCTGAATGATAAATGGTGCACATCATTTGTTCATTCCGTCTTGTTGTTATTTCACATATATTTTGCATCTTGTCGTCAAAAATTACTTGCTTTTGCTGAACTTAATGCCAGTCTTTGAAAACGCGTTGTTTTACCCTGTTTTGTGCATAAAATAGAATACATACAATACAAATATAATCATACATGTAATTTGAAATGGAACTTTGGCATCCCACTTTCAAACTATAAGAAAAATATTAGTACACAATAATAATAAGAATATCAAACATTACATAAACGTAATAAAATGTTAAGTGTTTAAAATAATAAAAATATAAATTACCAACTTATCTCTACTGATCAGGAGGCGGGTTAGGAGGAAAATTAGGATATGGATCCCAATTCATGTTCGCGTCCGGGTTCCATGGCTGATTATAGGTGAACTGGTATGCTGCGTCATAATCATATGAATCATAGGGTGGTCTCATTTCTGGCTGATGTGCGGGATAGTATGCGGGTCGGGTCGGATAATACATCTCGCCAGGCTGCAACTGGCTTATAATTTGGCGCTGATGATAATCCCATCGGCCATGCTCTCGTTGCCGGGAATGCTCGTAGTCATTCCGACGTTGCCATGCCTCGTACTGCGTATGCCTATCATAGTTCGTCATGTATTCATCCTCCATACGAACGCCTAAATCAAGAGCAGTCTCCCGAACAACTCCTATAATGTTGTTCGCCTCTTCCATTTCGTCATCCGAACCTCTTTCTACCTGTCGATGAGGTCCCTCGTATCGATATACCCGACCACGTCTCATCAATAATACCCTTGCACCGTGATAAAGGTTTGAACTTATAGTTTCACCTTCGTCCTCTATTTCGTTCATTGGACCCCCTTGGTGCTTATCCACTCCTAAATACTCTCCAATGAGAGTAATGAAAATACCACCACCTATAATACTCCCCGATTTCATCCCCGAAACTACATTAGCGAGATAATAACCAACACAATAGGGAATGTTAATGAAACTCCTCGGGTCTCTAATACACTTGAGGTAGAACAAATCGTTTACGGTCAATTTCTCTTTATTCTTACCCCTTTGTGTAATTGTGTTTGCTTAGAATCTATGAATCACCCGGAGTTCAGCTCTATCTATATCTAAGTATGTATGATTTCCACTGGCGTGAAATTCATTAAAGTGGGACATACGCCTCCAGACGGCGTTAATATCAAATTCCCTATCTATCCTTTCTCCTTGGGCAATCAGGCTATTACAATCGGGGCTCAAAAGTTCAGCAGGGGTGTAAATCTGTAAGGCCCTGGCTAAATCTATCATGGACATTCTGTACATGCGTCCACCTAACAGAAATCTAATAAAGCTTCTATCATCTATCCTCCTAACATCACTGTTTAACTTAATAGTACTAAGTAATTCTATACACCATTCCCTATATATGGTTCTACGAATTGAAAATAGGCGCATCCAATCGTTAAACTGAGAATTACCATACCTTTGCACCAATAATTCCCGAATCGGTTCGGCAAGGTCAACTGTTTCCAAAGGTACCCAGTCAATTGCCCTTGGCATTTCAACAACCTTAAAGTAGAGAATGTGCATGTTCTTTTGATAATCTGGATACTCTATCCAACATCGATCAAATCTCAGATTTGGGTGTAACTGATCTTCATTAATGTCTAAGCTCAGAATCATTTGATGTGGAGCGAATTGACGAAACTGATTCATGAATAATTGATCTTGATCGTGATAAGGAATATGTTGCTCCTCATGTTCTTCTTCTTCTAATTCGTTTAGTTGACTTAATCGTAGACGTCCGGCTTCATGTAAATCAAGATTACATGTCTTCAAAGCCCAAAATGCTTTGTGTTCAATTTCTACAGGAAGATGACATGCTTTTCCATAAACAAGTCTAAAAGGTGTGGTTCCAATTGGAGTTTTGTAGGCTGTTCTAAAAGCCCAGAGTGCATCCTCCAATTTAATGGACCATTCCTTTGGATTTGATCCTACGGTTTTCTCTAGAATACGTTTTAAAGCTCGGTTGGTATTTTCAACTTGTCCACTTGTTTGTGGATGATATGCGGTGGAGATTTTATGAGTTACTCCATATCTTTTAAGAACTTTCTCAAGTTGATTATTACAGAAATGAGTACCCCGATCACTTATTAAAGCTTTTGGTGTTCCAAACCTTGCAAAAAGACGTTTTAAAAAGTTGACTACAACTCGTGCATCGTTAGTTGGGAGAGCTTGTGCTTCCGCCCATTTAGATACATAATCAATGGCTACGAGTATATATAGATTATTATGAGATTTTGGAAATGGACCCATAAAGTCAATACCCCAAATGTCAAATACTTCACATACTTGGATGACATTTTGTGGCATTTCATCACGTTGACTTATTTTTCCGGCCCTTTGACATGCATCACAGGATTTGCAAAGAAGGTGTGCGTCTTTGTAAATTGTAGGCCAATAGAATCCAGCTTCATAAACTTTTCTTGCTGTTAGTTGAGGCCCATAATGCCCTCCTGTTGGTCCTGTGTGACAATGGTTTAAAATTTTACTAGCTTCATCTCCAAATACACATCGGCGTATTATTCCATCGGGACAACTTTTAAACAGATGTGGATCTTCCCATAAATAGTGTTTTATATCACTGAAGAATTTCTTTCGTCTTTGGTACGATAATCCTTTTTCAAGGAATCCACAAACTAAGTAGTTTGCATAGTCTGCAAACCATGGGATTTCTTTATAATCTATTTTCAATAGATATTCATCAGGAAAGTTGTCTTGTATGGCCGATTCATTTAGAACTTCTAACTCAGGATTTTCAAGACGAGAAAGATGATCAGCGGCGAGATTTTCTGCTCCTCTTTTATCTCGGATTTCAATATCAAACTCTTGTAAGAGTAAGATCCAACGGATTAATCTTGGTTTAGCATCTTGTTTTGAAAATAGGTATCTAAGAGCAGAATGGTCGGTATAGACCACCGTTTTTGCTAGAACGAGATATGATCGAAATTTGTCAAAAGCAAAGACAATAGCAAGGAGTTCTTTTTCAGTAGTTGTATAGTTCGTTTGTGCTCCTTGTAATGTCTTACTAGCATAATATATAGGTTGAAATCGTTTTTCAATCCTTTGTCCTAAAACGGCTCCCATTGCAAAATCACTTGCATCGCACATTAGTTCAAATGGTAGATTCCAATTTGGTGTTATCATGATCGGTGCATTAGTGAGTTTTTCTTTAAGAATATTAAAAGATTTGATACACTCATCTGAAAAGATGAATGGCGCATCCTTTTCTAGGAGTTTATTCATAGGAGTGGCAATTTTAGAAAAATCTTTTATGAAACGTCGGTAAAAACCGGCATGCCCTAGAAAACTCCTAACTCCTCTAACATTGGTGGGATGTGGAAGTTTAGCAATTACATCTACTTTAGCTCTATCCACTTCAATTCCTTCTTTTGAAATTTTATGTCCAAGAACGATGCCTTCTTTAACCATGAAATGGCATTTCTCCCAATTAAGTACTAGATTTGATTTTTCGCATCTAATTAGCATTCGTTCCAGGTTAACTAGACATGATTTAAATGTATCACCGAAGACTGAAAAGTCATCCATGAATACTTCCATGCATTCTTCTATCATGTCATGAAAAATCGCCATCATACACCTTTGAATGGTTGCAGGGGCGTTACAAAGTCCAAATGGCATGCGTTTGTAAGCAAAAGTACCATAAGGGCACGTGAATGTGGTTTTCTCTTGGTCTTCGGGTGCTATTGGAATTTGAAAATATCCGGAAAATCCATCTAGAAAACAATAGTAACTATTTCCGGCTAATCTTTCCAACATTTGATCTATGAAAGGTAAGGGAAAGTGATCTTTTCTGGTGGCGTCATTTAATTTTCTATAATCAATACATACACGCCATCATGTTATAGTCCTAGTAGGAATAAGCTCATTTTTCTCATTTGTAATGACAGTCATGCCACCCTTCTTAGGTACGCATTGAACTGGGCTTACCCATGGACTATCAGAGATTGGATAAATTAAACCTGCATCTAGCAGTTTAATAATCTCTTTCTTAACTACATCTTGCATATTAGGATTTAGTCTTCGTTGGCGTTGCACATACGTTTTATGACCTTCTTCCATAAGGATTTTATGTGTGCAATACGAAGGACTTATTCCTTTAATATCATGAATCTTCCATGCAATGGCTGGTTTATGAGCTTTCAACACAGAAATGAGTTGTGATTTCTCATTTTCAGTAAGAGAAGACGATATTATTACAGGTAATTCAGATTCACCATGTAAATAAGCGTATTCCAAATGGTTTGGAAGTGGCTTTAACTCTAATTTCGGAGGTTCTTCTATCGATGATTTATATCGATATCTGTCTTCTTCTTTTAGCATTTGAATTTCTTCTGTTGTTGGTTCATATCCATTAGCTATAAGTGTAGCTAACATTTCAGCTTCATCAATTGGTTCATTACCTTCTCCTAAAGAACATTCTCCCGTTCCTTGTAATTCTGGAAATTCTTCTAATAATTCTGCATGTGCATCTATAGTTTGAATATAATAACATGTATCATCTGCAGATTGTGGTTGTTGCATTGCTCTATCAACTGAAAAGGTAACACTCTCATCCTCTATACTTAGGGTCAGTTTCTTACCAAACACGTCTATCATTGCTTTAGCCGTGTTTAAGAATGGTCTTCCTAATATGAGAGGAACTTGAGAATCTTCTTCCATGTCCAAAACAACAAAATCTACTGGAAATACTAAAGTACCAACTTTAACTAGCATGTTCTCCATTATCCCTCTAGGATATTTTATTGATCTATCGGCTAGTTGTATACTTATTCTTGTTGGTTTCAATTCTCCAAGGTCTAGTTTAGTGTATAGTGAATACGGCATTAGATTTATACTAGCACCTAAGTCTGCCAATGCTTCTATTGAACTAAGACTACCCAGAAAACATGGAATTGTGAAACTTCCTGGATCAGATAGTTTTTCTGGTATCTTATTCAACAGCACTGCTGAACAATTAGCATTCATAGTAACAGCTGAGAGTTCTTCCATTTTCTTTCTATTTGTGATTAGATCTTTCAAGAATTTAGCATATCTAGGCATTCCTGAAATCACATCAATGAAAGGAAGATTTACATTTATCTGTTTAAACATATCCAAGAATTTGGATTGCTCGGCTTCAAGTTTCTCTTTCTTCATTTTACTCGGGTAAGGAAGTGGTGGTTGATATGGTTTAACATAAGGTTTATCCTTAACTGTGTTATTTTCATTAACCTTTTCAACTACCGGTTCTTTTTCCTTATCTTGATCAGGTTGTGGTTCTTGTGGAGTAGGAATAGTTTCATCAGAAGTTACAGGTATTTCAGGTGGTTTAAGTGTTGTACCACTTCTTGTGGTAATAGCTTTAGCTGTTTCATTCCGGGGGTTAGCGTTTGTATCACTAGGTAGACTTCCCGGTTTTCTTTCACCTATTAACCTTGCTAGGTTACTTACTTCTTGTTCCAGATTTTGAATAGAAGCTTGTTGATTTCTAAATGCTTGAGCATTTTGTTCATTGGTTTGTTTCTGAGATGTGAAAAACTGCGTTTGAATTTCAACTAGCTTCGTCATCATATCTTCTAAATTTGGCTTTTTATCATCGGTTTGTTGTGGTGGTTTGTTTTGAAAATTCGGTCTTTGCTGATTGTAAGTATTATTGGATACTTGTTGATTGCTAGGACCTTGTTGGTTGTTGTATGGAATATTTCGGTTATAATTCTGGTTTTGATTGTAAATCGGTCTTGGCGGTTGATAATTATTCTGATAATTATTTCCAGGCCTTTGGTTTATGTATGAAATATTCTCTCTTTGTTCCATTGTTAATTCAATACTGAGACAATCTTTTGTCAAATGTGGTCCTCCACACTGCTCACAACTAATTCGTATTGAGTGAATATCCTTAGTCATCTTTTCCATTCGTCTCTCCACAACATCTATCTTTGCGGAAATGGAATCTAAGTCATGGCTAGAATCGGCTCTAGCTGCTTTAGATGATCTAATGATATCTTTTTCTTGGTGCCACTCATGTGAGTGGAAAGCAGTGTTATCAATAATTTTGTAAGCATCAGTTTCGGTTTTCTTCATAATAGAACCACCAGCTGCTATATCTATGTCTTTTCTTGTAGTGATGTCGCATCCTTGGTAGAATATTTGTACTATTTGACAGGTGTCTAAACCATGTTGCGGACATCCTCTTAATAACTTTCCATATCTTGTCCACGCCTCATATAGAGTTTCATTTGGTTTCTGTGTGAACGTAACAATTTCTGCTTGAAGTCTTACGGCTTTAGATGCAGGAAAGAATTGTTTAAGAAATTTGTCAACTAAAACGTCCCATGTATCAATCGCCCCTTCAGGTAACGATTCCAACCAATCTTTGGCTTCTCCCTTTAAAGTCCAGGGAAATAACATGAGATATATCTGTTCATCCTCCACTTCTCGTATTTTAAATAGTGTGCAGATCCTATTAAAGGTACGTAGATGTTCATTTGGATCTTCCTTCGGCGCACCACTAAATTGGCATTGATTAGTCACCATGTGTAGAATTTGTCCTTTGATTTCATAATCTGGCGCATTAATGTCTGGATGAGTTATTGCGTGACCTTGGCCAGTGCGTTTAGCTCTCATTCGGTCTTCCATACTTAAAGGTTCCAGATTCTCCATAATTGAATTTGTTGAATTGGTATCACTAGATGATTCTGATTTAATGGTTCGTTCCTCAACAATCTCTGTTTGAATGATTGGTGGCTCCGGAGGAAAGTTTAATGGTTCAGGATCTACGAACCGTTCCTGAATATTTTCTGGATTCTCAATTGTGAGGTTGGGTTCAAAAAATGGATTATCGGAAATTTGAGTTGAAGTACTTGGTTGACTGGATAAAGAAAAATCAACGGCGGTTATATTTGCTAAATGTCTTGATCTAGTTACAGGTGGTGAACGTACAAAAGGTGGTGAACGTCTTGCTCGGTGCATTCACTGAATATCCTATTAGTTTTTAAAAGGAAAGAAAATTTATAATAAGTTATCCAATCAATAGACTTTTCTGATTTTGCCCACGTTTCGAATAGCCAAAAGATGCAGCAGAGGGGCAGGATTCGTTTGGTCTCAATATAATTGAGGACTGTTTGGCTCCAATAACCCGGTCCACGTACAAATCCAACTATTACTACGAACCAGAAAATTTTGATGTCTATCAATTTAACCACTTAAAATAAATTTTCGTAATTTTAAGAAATTTAGATAAGAAGTAGAAAAAATTCTAAGTCCTAAAAACTAGAATGGCGAGAAATAAGAGAGAAAAAGAGTTCGTCGTAAAAGGTCGAAAAAGAAAAATGGTTGAAAAATAAAAGGTGACGGAAAAATAAAAGAAACTTATAAAAACTTAAAAATACTTAACTAATTTAACCTTATTACTACAACTAACTTAAAATTATAATCGTAAATTGAAATTACTAATTGGAATGATAATTGGTACATAGTAAAAGGTCTAAAAATATTAAAGCTTACAGGAAAACTAAATCCCAAATGGAAATAACTTAAAAAGAAACTAAAACTTAAAAAGGCGTCGCAAAATTCTAAAGCACCTAAATCTTAGTCTAAAAAAAAAGCACTTAAGGAATTCTACGGCAAAGCCTAAAAATCTAGGAGTAAAAATAACTATAGCAAAAAACTAAGTTTAAAATTAAATATGAGCGAAAAATATAAATATTACGCTACAACGATTAAAAAGGGACAAAATATTAAAAGAAATAAAAAGTGATAAAAAAAATACAATTTTTATTAAAATATTATTTTTATATTAATTATTTTAAAGTATTAAGTTTTAAATATAATAAAACTAATTAAAATTAGTTAAAAATAATTAAACTAAAAACTTAATTAATAATAATAAAATCAAACTAGGTTTTATAATAATAATAATATATTATACTCCGCATTAAATGCAGAATTAGGGCAAATTGGTGGCCTGGTCAAACTCCTTATGCGAGTCGCATGAAATAAGCCGGTGGGTCATGCGAGTCGCATGACTGAACTGGACTGGTTCAATTGACAGGTTCAATTTGACAGGTCACGTGATTTTTAAAATTTATTTTATATTTTCAGTTTTATAATATAAGATATAAATATATAATTTAACTAAAAACTTAATAAAATACTAAAATAAAATACAAATACTTTAATATTTTGTAAATAATAAAGAAAAACTTAAAATACACTTTAAAATATATATATATATTTTTTTTTTATATTTTTAATTTTTAAACAAAAATATAAATTTTACAAAAACTAATTATAACTTAAAAATTAAAAATATGGCGTTTCGCTTCGGCGAATCCCCGGCAGCGGCGCCAAAAATACTTGATGTGCAGCGGGGTAGTATATAAAATAGTTTATATTTTACTAGGAAAAACTATTCAATACGATACAATTTTACACAAGATATTTATTTATTTATAGAATGGATATACTTAAACCTTGCTACAACACTTATAGGCAGTGTACCTAATCGTACAGTAGTGTAGTTTTTAGTAAGTCCGGTTCGTTCCACAGGGAAATCTTTAAACAAAGCTCAACGCTATATTAGTTTACTTTTATAAAAATACAAACATATATATAAGTAATATTATTATTATAAAGGGGGGTTTTTACCGTTTAATGACCGGTTTGTCGATTTTAAAACTTTAGTCGCAGTTAAAACCTAATGTAAAATATAAAATAAATACAAGACTTAAATTAAAGCGTAAAGTAAATAACGATAATGAAATTGCGAATAATAAAAATGCGATAAAATAAAATTGCGATAATTAAAAAGTACGATAATTAAAAGTGCGATTAAATAACAATAAATAAAAGTGCGATAATTAGAAGTGCAATTAAATATAAAATAAAGGAAATTAAATATGAAATAAAAGAATTATGCTTATTTAAACTTCCGTAATCATGATGTTTGACGTGTTGATTTTAGTTTTATGCCCATGGGTTAATTGTCCTTTGTCCTGGATTATTTAATATGTCCGTCCGGTTTTTGTCCATAACAGTCCATCAGTCATAAATATAAAGTGCGAGTGTCCTCGTCAAATTATTATTATACCCGAAGTTAAATATTCCAACTAATTGGGGATTCGAATTGTAACAAGGTTTTACTACTTTGTTTAATGAATACACCAGGTTATCGACTGCGTGTAAACCAAGGTTTTACTACTTTGTTAACAATTACACCAATTACCCTTGAATGTAATTTCACCCCTGTTTTAATTATTCTAGTGGCTATTAATCCATTCCCGTGTCCGGTTAAATGAACGATTATTCGTACATATAAATACCCCGCCCATCGTGTCCGATCGAGTGTATATGGTAATTTATAGGGACGCCCAATTGTAAATCTTTATATTAACATTAACAAACTTTCATTTAGTTAAACAAATATAAAGCCCATTAATAGCCCATAGTCTAATTTCCACAAGTGTCGTTCTTTTGTCCAAACCCCAATTATGGTACAAAGTCCAATTACCCAATTTTAGTAATTAGCCCAACATCATGATTACTTCGTTTTAAATAAGCATAATAATAACTTAGCTACGAGACATTAATATAAAAAGGTTGAACATAACTTACAATGATTAAAAATAGCGTAGCGTTACACGGACAGAATTTCGACTTATACCCTTACAACATTCGCTAACATACCCTTATTATTAGAATTAAAATTAAAATTAAAATTAAAATATAAATTATATATATATATATATCGTATATATGAGAGAGAGATATATCTTCTTTTTTTTTTTTAACTCGGCAGAAAACTGGCTTTTTATAGGACCTGACCAGCATTTTCACTCCATGCGACTCGCATGGATTTTGTGCCTCTGGCCATGCGAGTCGCATGGCCACCCTGGATCCAGCCAAATTGGTTTGTTTTCTTCTTGCCGACGTAATATAATAATAATATATAATATAATATATAATTATATATAATTATATATATATTATATTATATTCTTGTGCATAGTAGACTAGATATTTTTGGTCCGTTGCGTCGGGCGTTTCTTCTTGGCTCAGGTCCCGGTTCCGGATTTTCGGACGTCTTCGCGTATTATTTTATATCGTGTACTTTGCGTCTTGTAACTTGTACTCTTGTCATTTTGAGACGTTCCTCATCAATATTTTGAACCTTTTTAGTTGTATCTTGTACTTTTTAGCTCTTTGGACCTTTTTGTCTTCAATTTGTCGAATCTGCCTTTTGTCTTCACTTTTTAATATTTAAACGAATATTGCTTGTAAATCGAACAATACCAACTAAAATCTTGTCTTTCTTGGGGAATAATGCTATAAAATATATGTTCCTTTTTAGCCTTATCAGTATATTACTTTACATGAACGTATTTGTTTCAGTATGTTTATCGATAGAATTAGAAGATAATATCAAATGATTGATTTATCAGATACATTGTATGATTACGAGTCTCTATTGAGAGGTCCACTTTGATTTAGAAAACCTTTTCTTTTTAACGGTATTCGGAATAATTAGTAAGGTAAATTACAAGTAAGAACAAAAGTGTCAATTAACGGGAACTAGACAAGAGTTAGTGGAGATTCCTATTTGATTTTTAATTCATACTTTACAACATTTTCCTCGTGATTTTTATAAGATAACTATTTTAACTTTCATCTTAAAGTTGGAACGTAGAATGTAAATAACTTAGACATTGGATATCGACATTTTACATTAAGATGATTTCATACGTTTATCTAACATTTAGACTTTATATCACGTTTCACCAACAAACGTTAATTTAAACACTTGAAACCTATTACGTGTAAATTTAATTTTACTTTTCTAAAATGTTTTACGATATAACAACTTCTACTATTATAACCTTTAGTAAAATGATTCTTAAATATATTTAGTTTTGGAAAACAAAGTTTTCATATTTATTTAATATTGTTTCAAATGTACAAAGATATTTTTGGTTTAAAAAGAACTTTATTATTAAAACTTTTTATAAGATAATTTGTTCATAATTTTTAAAGAATTTAATTAAAGATTTGTATTATATATATATATATATATATATATATATATATATATATATATATATATATATATATATATATATATATATATATATATATATATATATATATATATATATATAGGGGTAGGATCAAGAGGGAAGTAACCAATCGGGGGGAAACGGGGGGAAGCAAAAACTTTTTTTTCCTTTTTTAAAAAAACTTTGTTCACGAACATTATAGATGGGATGAAAATATGAACATTTAGTAGAGACACTTTGTGATAAATGTTTTTATTTTGGCGGAAAAACGCTCTAAGAAGTAATATATAACAATTATCGTGTTTTTCGAGCGTATGTTGAGATTTTAGCTATTGGGGTTTAGATATTAGGGTTTAGATATTAGGGCTTATAGGGTTTAGAAATTTAGGGTTTAGGGTTTAGATTT